>NW_006239302.1:0-147420 GCF_000226075.1 Solanum tuberosum | reverse complement strand
AAAAAAAAAAAAAAAACCATTTCTGCTCTATTTCCCCTTCCAGCTTCTCCAGAAATGAATATTTTGATCTCACCAATTCTTCAATTTCTTCCTTGCTGAAAAGGGTTTATTCCTCTTCTTTTTGTTAACCTTGTTACGCAATCCTCATCATGTGACTGCTTAGCAGCAGCGAGGCACTCAAGAGAAATCGCAGTGACAACACATCTCAGCCGAAAAGATGCAAATGCCTCTCAAGTACCTTTCTTAACCCAGCCACCTTGAGGCACACCTAAACGTCCTTAAATACTTCTTTAGAATCTGCAATTATGTACAGCACAGATCCTTTTGCAGAAAGTGACAATTATTCTTTCATTGCTTATATACACTCTTAATGGAAAAAAGGTGTCACAACTCATAAAATGTGTGACTGAATAGAATATTGTGTATGTACGTGCACATTGTAATTCGTAATGGTAAAAAAATCATAGTACTAGTCAAGATACTCCAAGACTTTGACAAAGTTGAGAGAAGGACATTACAAACTCAAATTCATTGAGTAGAGTACATACCTTGATCACTTCTCCGGTTCTCTTTTGAAGGGTCCATCAGGAACCACACCGACTGACTCATGATTGCTACCACCAAGCATGTCCATTCCTTGTTCCTGCATTAAATTTTTCAATTACTGGAGACCAATAGCTGAACAAAGTGACTGAGATAGTACTTCCAATTGGAGTAGATTACCTGATTATTTGACGTTTGACCATGCATCCTATGAGGTCTGGAATTAAGGTCAATCAACTCATTCTCCATTTTCACGCTATTATTCACGTTATTTTCTACTGCTGCCATAGCAGTCTCCCTGTTTGGTTGGTGATTGTCTATCATAGGGAGCTTAAAGGGCAGTGCAGGCTCCCTCCTTACATCACCTTGTTCAGTAGATGGAAATCCTAGCTCATTTGAAGGGCCCAATTTATCCCCCGGAAACTACAGAAGGACATAAAAGAAGAAATAAAATAGACTCTTCCCTAAACACAACAAGAACTTGAACCAGGGCTTGTCTTAGCATGAATTTACAAACCTCAATCCTCTGCCTTATAAGGAGATATCTTCCATGGGTTCGTTTACCTCCAACATGGACAATCATATCACATTGCAAACACAGGGAACTTCCATCGATCTCACAATAAAAGAAAGCTACATACATGTATCCAGCAAAGAAGCAAAAACTTCATATAATGTTGCCATCTTGGTAAGCAGAAACAGGATAAGGAAAGAGAAGAAATGAAGTTACATACCAGGTGCATTTTCACATATGTCGCAACGCTGGATTTTGCTGGGGTCAGCTAGCCCAACTCTTACATGTCGACTTGCAAGCTTGTTGCACATATGGACCTAATATCAGATATAAAGGACCGTGAACTTCTTTCAGTAGAAAACAGATGAATTAAAACTTGTGAGTTACAAACGTGAACAAGCAGATACTAACCAAATGTGACAGAACATATGGACCTAATATCAGATATAACAAGGACAGTGAATTTCAGTAGAAAACAGATGAATTAAAACTAGTGCGTTACAAAAGTGAACAAGCAGATACTAACCAAATGTGACAGAAGATTATATTTTACCAAATTAGTTGCTTATAAGTGAGTGTTCTATCCTACAACATGTATATCATTTTTGTGTTCTCAAACACTAGAAGTTCCTCGGAAGATCAGACAAGGGAAGTAAATATAGGTGAGACGAGGCGTGAATAAGCAAATGCTGGATATGGAGAAGTTTCCAACACGCATCAGAAAATATAAGCCCAACTAGATAAAAGTGTTATGAAGAGAATAATTCCAAAGAAAGACTTAATAGTCCATTAGCACCCAAGGGTGTGGTTTAGCGGTCAATGAAAACCATCAGAAACCACGGTTAAAATCACGGAGACAACAGAATTTAATGATTTCTTCTCACCTTGCCTAAGCCTTGGGGGGAAGAGTAATGTTACCTATATTGGTGGGAGATAGCAGGTACTTAGTGGAATAATCGAGTGAGGAGATGGGCTGGATGCCACCTTTATCAAACAAAAATAAGGCCTCTTGTCCATTCAGGTTGATCAACAGGGTGGATGTGGAATTTCAGAAGGTGCAGTACCAAAAGGGATTGCATTGAATTGTATACTCTAGAAGAGAAGGCATAGTATGAGTAGTAAGTACAAAGAAAGAAAACATAGACCACCATATGCACTACATCAGTGGAAGATGTAAAGTAACTAAAAATCCTAGATCCCTCTCTACACAACAAAGTGGAAACTAACAGAATGGACCTCAAAGAAGATAATTCCATCCCTTTAGTTAGATAGTTTGTATTAGTTCATAAAGTAGAAACCCTGAGTTATAATACAACAAACAACAACATACCCAATGAAATCCCACAAGTGGGGTCGCACGAGTATAGAGAGTACCCATAACTTATCGCTAACTCGTGAAGGTAGAGAAACTGTATACTCAAGTGCAGCAAATCAAGTAGTTATGGGGGGAAATGGCAGTAATGAAAATACGGCAATTAATAAGGAAAACAGTACAGAACATCCAGACAAGGAACAATAACAATAACAAATTAATGCTATAACCAAAACACAGAAGGTAACATATGTCAAAAGCAAGAAACTACATGAATGGTAACATATATCAAAATCAAGAAACTACATGAATAAGGCTAATACTAAGATAATGAATCAACCAATTCAAGATGTCAAAGTACAACAAACGGACAATCTTTAAACATAAACAACAAGAATTCGATCCATCAGTAACCCAAGATTTAGACAACTTATTCTCTATCAAGAACCAAGAAATCGACTGACACTGAAAAATTGGAATTCGACAAATACCTTTTCGTCACAAGAACGGCAGAGAGCAGCCTCATCAGCAGCACAGAAAAGTATTGCGGCAGCACTTTCACAAACATCACAAAGGGTTCTCATATTTGTTTCTATATTTTCACTCTTCAATTTCCTTTACTCATTTTTCAAGAATCCACTTCAGGCCATTGATTCACTTACCATACTGTCGATTTAACAAAAAACAAAGAACACCTACAAATCTGTATGAAATAAAGTTAAGTTTTTTTTTATCAAAGATAGGTGAAGAGTTATTAAAATAAAGAGACAAAAAGGGAATCTTGGGGTTTTGACAAGAAAAGAAGAAGTGGTTGAGCTGTGTTAAGAAAAGAAGAAGAATGCTGAAGGAGGAAGGAGAGAAGAAAAAAAGAAAGCGTGGAGGACAAATGGGATCAACAGAGGGACAGACCCACACAAAGAGACACAACCAAAAGGTGACTCTTTTTTTGAGTCTTCCCGCTCTAATGTTAGGATCTGTTTGGATTGACTATTGACTTATTTTTGTTATTTTGACTTTAAAATAAGTGCTTATAAGCATTTTTTAACTTTACTCAAACACTTCGAAATTGCTTAAAGTTATTTTGATTTAAAAGCACCTAAAATAAGTCAATCCAAACGGACACTCTAAATTGCCTTTTTTTTATCCATTATGTTGCCAAATTAGCATGTTAAGTGGTTTGGTTTGGTTGATGTTGGTTTGGCAGGCAGATGATATTGCTTGTGTTGAGTCCAATTAGCATGTTACATGGTTTTGAATTTTTTATGGCATAGCCAAGAATATTTAGGTCATTTCTTTGGTGTAAGCTTTGCGGAGGTACTTTTTTGGTACTAGTGGGGCTGGTGGGAGGTAGTGATTGTTTGATAAAATCAAATAATTGAATGTTGATGGAAGTTGAGATGTAGAAGTTGATCCAAACAAAATAGTTACAAAAAGTTAAAACATTGAGTATCATGTTCAATTAGCAGGTTTCATTAGCTAATGATATAGCCAAGTACACTTTAGGTCGTTTCTTTGGCCTAAGCCTTACGGAGGTACTTATTTAGTATTGGTGGTGTTGGTTGGAGGTAGTGATTGTCTGATAAAATAATTCAGTGTTGGTGGAAGTTGAGATGCAATGTTGATCTGAACAACATTGTTACAAAAAGTAAAAACATTGATTGTGTTACATCCAATTAGCAGGTTTCATGATTTGAAGATATAGTCAGAACACTTTAGGTCGGTTTATCAGCTTAAGCCTTGCGGAGGTACGTATCTAATATCGGTGTTGGTGGGAGGTAGTGATTGTCTGATAATTTGAAGTGTTGGTTACTTGAGGAGTGTTGGTGGGAGTTTTTCGATAAAATAGTTGAGGTGTGAAAGTTGATTTGAACATCTTACATGGTTTGATGATACATACAAGAACACTTTAGGTGATTTCTTCAACCTAAATCGAGCATACTTATTTGATATTGTGTTAGAAGAGAGAGAGCAATTATCTGATGAAATATGTTACTAAAGGTATTTTGATAAAATAGTCAAGGTGTGAACCAACCTAGTTTAGTGGTTGTCTCCTTGAGTGTCATTTTTTTCTTCTTTTTACTTAATGTATTAGGGAATTGAAATTGAAATCTTGGCAAGTAGAGAAAGATAACAACAATTTTTATTTTTTTTCTTGGTGTTGATGTTTACAAAGTTCCACTCAACCATTTAAAGAAATGCAAAATGCCCTCTTTAGACAATATGTTGATACATTAAATTCAAATTGCTAATCTTGATGACAAAATCAAATAAACCCTCCCCACAATCCTCTACCTAGGACCCTTACTTTGGCCTTGTTATAAGTTGCCATTGTGACTTAGCCACCACAATCCATTCCTCCTATAACCTTCTTATTCCTCTTGTCCTGCCCCCACACTTCCCTTCCCTAGCCTTTTGTTATATTTTCTATGATATGAAAGGCTAAAACAAATTTCATAAATGATATGATGGCAATAGTTCTACATTTGAAATGTCAATTATATAATTTTTTATTCTAGAAATGACAATTATCATACACACCACCAATTACTTGTTTCATCTTTCGAAAGATAGAAAATTACAAAATTGTACAACACATTAAACATATATTAATAAAACAATAATTAACTTATACACACTTACAATAAAACATATTGCTCTAACACATTAAAAACAATCAAATATTGTTGTTACTTTATTTTTAATTCTGTAAACTAATACATAAAATGATATATACAATATAAAATATAAATAATAATATAAAAAACATAAATAAAATAAAAAATAAAAAATTTGAATGAAAATTAACCAAACTTATGAGATATGTTAATTAATTAATAAGGGATATATTGATAAATATGTATATATGGAAGCGATATTTTAGTCTTAAAAATAATAATTTTCTGCTTCTGCTTTTTTTTTTTAAATAGAAATTTTAACTTTTTCCCAACAACAAAAAAAACTTTCTGCTTCTATCTAAAAACAGTTTTAAGGATTCACCAAATAATTAATTTTTTTGAAAAACAGTTATTTTCTAAAAAAAATGTATTTTTTTCTCAAAAGAAATACTTCTAGCCTCCCAACGACGATGCTAAACAGACTCTAAATAATAATTTAACTTTAAAATATTCATTTTACCTTTAATAAAATTATTTATGATTACATAAGTATCTATCAATTGTAAATTTCAAAAATCTTTTTTTTTTTTTTGTAAATTTTATGTTAAATCAAATTAATTCATATAAAATATAACTGAAGGAGGGTTTATTTTGGATTTGGTGGGTAAGGGGATTTGAAATAAGTGTTGCCATAAAAAAACAGATAAAAATGAGGTCCACAAGTAATCCAATAAGATGGGCCATGATTATTGGACACGTGAGAATCAACAAGGGTGTGGCTGTTGAAGATTTTGTTGTCACAGATTGTCCTAATTTACAAAGTAGGATCAAAACAACAATTCTTAGCCACACACTTCTAAAGTCTTGAAAGCTACCTCTTCCTTTTTTTTCATCCACTAATTCCTTCTCTTTCATGTCCCACCTTCTTTTTTTCATTTACGTTAATCGTGATGTTTATATCAATTTGATTATAGAAATTTAAGATATAAATAGTTGGATATCATGCTTGTCTAGACTTAAGTGTTTTTGTTTTATATTGAAATTTGCATCTCTTATCAAGTAGTATTTTTTTTTCATCTTAATTTATATTGCATTAAAGTTTTTTTAGTCACATAAATATTTTTACATATTTAAAATAAACTATAAATTTCAAATCATTATTTCCTTCTTAAATTCTGTTCAAACCATGTCACAATATTAAGTGCTCTTTTTCTATAACACTAAAGTAATTTTGTATTTTAGATTATTTATTTTAATTTTTAATTATTTATATATCGATTGTTAGGTTACATCTTTAATGCCATTATTTTTCATGACAATTTTGATGAATGACTTCACTCGACCAATTCATAGGTGATGATTATTATTCATGACAGGTACTTCCAACATCTTCTATTATCCATCTTTAGATTTCTAACACTTGTTTCAATTATATTCGATGATCTACTAGTAATTAATATATTATTCACTAAAAATATAATAACTATATTTTAAACTCGTTATTACGAGTCTACCAAAGTCTAAAAAAGATAATTTAAACTTTTAAACAAGTAGGATTTGAAATTACCAACTACTATGTTCTGTCTGTTCATTTTACTTGTTCATTTTAAACTTTACAAAATAATTATTCATGTTAATTTACAAAACAATTGAATTACTATATGCTTATACGAAAAATACTTGTCATTTAATTGAAATAAGTTTGGTAATACCTATCACTCCTTGAGGCCACAGATGGGGTTGTTCTAATTTGTCATTCACCCTTTTAATGTTGAAATAATTTTAAATTTTTATTTTTATTTTTATGAATAACTCCGAAGGCATTTCAGTCATTTTGATAGAATTTTGCTAATAATCACTATTTTACTTATCATATTAATTGTTTATTCAACGGAGAATGTGTTTTTCAGTAATCAGTACTTGCTACTTATCAACTATTTTTAATCAGCTAACCTAAACGAGATTCTATAACAATATATATATATATATATTTTAATAAAAGTTGAAACAATTCCCCATCAATTGACTTGACATTTTGGTTGCTTTCCTTATTTGTACCTGCTACAGCAATGGGCTAGGCCTTCTCAAGCATACTTTGCTATGGCCCAAATAAATTGGTCCATTGAAATCTCTCAAAGCACCTCGGACCAGGGGCGGACCTACGTGGCGCTTAGGGGGTTCACCCGAACCCCCTTGGCGAAAAATTACACTGTATATATAAGGTAGACTTCTGATTTTAAGCGTATTGATAGTAAAATGAACCCCCTCAACAACCAAAAGAGGAGCGTGGCTCACTGGCAAGGGGGTTCATTGCTAAACTGCATGTCCCGAGTTCGATTCTCATTGAGTGCAACGGTTTCAACTTTTTTTTTTGCTTTGAAAAGTCTGAGATGGGCTCAGTTTTGGGCTTAGGATACCCAATAAAAGGCCTCATTATTTTTGGATTCAATCTAAAATTATATTTTTTTGTTTTTTTTTTAAATTTTTCTTTTTATGTTATATCTTTTTCTCAATTTATCTTTGTTTAAATTTATTAGCCACATTTTTTTATATTTTTATCTTTTATTGTTCTTTTTTATGTTGCTCATTTTATTTCTTTATAACTCTCTTCTCATGTACTAACTTAAAGAAACTCTTTGAGAAAATGATGAATTGTTATTAAATTTAAAATTGAATTAGAAAATTATTATATAAAATAAAGTAAATTAAGATTAATAGGATACCCAATAAAAGGCCTCATTATTTTTGGATTCAATCTAAAATTATATTATTTTTGTGTTTTTTTAAAAAAAAAATCTTTTTATGTTATATCTTTTTCTCAATTTATCTTTGTTTAAATTTATTAGCCACATTTTTTTATATTTTTATCTTTTATTGTTCTTATTTATGTTACTCATTTTATTTCTCTATAACTCTCTTCTCATGTACTAACTTAAAGAAACTCTTTGAGAAAATGATGAATTGTTATTAAATTTAAAATTGAATTAGAAAATTATTATATAAAATAAAGTAAATTAATATTAATCGAATAGAAAACTTTAAAAGTTGTGAATATTCTTTTAATAAAATGTATTTAATTGATTTTTTTTGTAATTTCATTGTATCTCTTTTTTACTATTTTCAAGTCGATTCTAAAGAGATTAAAACTAAACTAAACTTATTTGATTGGTTCATAATTTGTTTTTTTAACAAATGATTAATCTAGTAAATTGAATTAAATGAACTAAAAAAATCGACGATGTCATTTATTTATCTTCGGAATATGCACTATAATATTAGTAACTCGATCTTTACACCTTTCTAAAGAATCTTGATGATTTTTTAAGTAACATATGATTAAATGTGCACTAATTCAAATTTTAGAAAAAAATCTAGAAAGTTGAATACTACAAAATAAAAGGAAAGACACTAGAAATTTTAAAAGCTCGATGGACCATAGTAAAAGTAGGAAGAACCTAAACACAACATGACAATGTAAGTTAAATTTAGCGGATTAAAATTAAAATTTTCCTCCTATGTCACTCGGTTTTCCATCTTGTAACTTTTACGTGTTTACTTCTTTATACTTCGAACTCCCTCAACAAAAATGCTGGATCCGCCACTGGTTGTAGAGTATAATTTTTTAAAATATAGCTATGGATGTTACATACATAGTACAATACTATATCATGTAATTTATTTTTTCTTCAAATTAATGATTTGATAAATTTCTTTCGTCGAAAATGAACAAAGAAGTACAATTACGAAGAAACCCTTGGCTATATACCATAGACGTACCCTTATTATAAAGTTAAATAAAAAAAAAAATTAATAAAACTTTATAAATAATTTATTATTTTTATATTACGCGTTGCTAAATGGTGCGGCTATATATATTTGGCATTTGCTTCTACCTTGTAAATTCTAAAACCCTATATAAACCCTAACACGGTCAGACCCGAACCGGTCTTACTCTTCCGATGACTTCCGCCGGCCTGCTCCTCCGACCACTACGTCGTTCTGCCCATAAAATTGTAAGTTCTTCTTAACCTTTTTCATCATGTAATGTTTTGTCTTCTTTTAGATCTTTCATATACTAATATTTTTTTATGATGATTTTAAATCTTGTTGTGAATGGTTTGATCTTACTATTTCCGAATTAAAAATTTCACATTCTTGATTTTAAAATAAACATCACTTCTTGATTTCTTGAAAGAGTTGGTTTGTGTTGTTGATCGCTTAGCTCTGAGTTTATGGCTTGTTTATGGGTAAAGAATGTGTTCTATTTTCTGTGGGAGATCAAGATTATGGTTATAGAGATTGTCCGGTGAATTACATTGAACAGAAAACTGTGATTGGACTATACACCCACAAAGGAGATGCCACTGTTATGGAAAATAAAACAAACTCCAAAGAGTAGATTGCCTAATATGTTGTAGTAGCTCCCAGTGTTTCCCTTCAAATGAGGAAAAGACCCTTGAAGCTAGATGTTATGATAAAACTTAAGAAACCTTTTCTCCAAAAAAAAAAAAAAAAAAAAAAAAAAAAAAAAAAAAGAGAGGGGGGGAGGAAACTAAAGAAATGAACATCAACTACTTTAAATCTTATTGTCAATGGTTTGATCTTACTATCTCCGACATGAAAGACTTAAAAAATTCACTCTTGATTAAATTAAACATCGCTTCTTGATTTCTTGAAAGAGTTGATATGTGTTATTGATCGTTTATCTCTGAGTTTCTGGCTTGTTATTGTCTGTGGGAGATCAAGATTATGGTTGTAGAGCTTGTCCGGTGAATTACATTGAACAGATAATAGATGGGACTATACACCCTCAAGAAGACGCCACTTTTATGAAAAAACTATACACTCGCAAGGCTAGATTGGCTAATATGTTGTAGCTTTCAATGCTTCCCCTCAGATTAGGACAAGACCTCAAGTTTAGATGTTAGGATAAAACTTCAAGAAATCTACAATGAACATCACCTACTTTTGCCAATATGTAATGGGCTTGGAATAGAGTGGAATGAATAGTTGATTGGTTTGAAAAATCTTGCTAGTAGTTGCTCATTTCCTAGCTTTTAATTATCTAACCTTTATCCATTATGACTGTTTGTTTACTTGTGCAGTTTGCTTCCAACACCAAGCCTTCATGGTGCCCATCACATTTTGGTGCTAAATGGGATGGTCTAGCTAGACCATTCAGGTATGCGGCTTGTAGCATTGTTTTCTCCTTTTTATCTTGTGGTGTTGTTGCATCTGTTTCTGTGTAAGCTTGATTGTTTTCCATTGTAGCTCTAAACCTGCTGGAAATGAAATTATTGGGATTGACTTGGGTACGACCAACTCTTGTGTTTCTGTGATGGAGGGGAAGGTAAGGATTATATTTGTTGAAATGCTAAACTTTTGTTGAGATCATTCCTGTGATACTGTATGATGGCTTTGGTGGATTATCTATATTCCCTGATGCTCTTGTTTATGCAGAATCCTAAAGTCATTGAGAATGCTGAGGGGGCAAGAACAACTCCTTCCGTGGTTGCGTTTAACCAGAAGGGGGAACGACTTGTTGGTACTCCAGCCAAGCGTCAGGCAGTGACCAATCCTGCAAACACACTTTCCGGGACCAAGCGTCTAATTGGTAGACGCTTTGACGATACTCAAACGCAAAAGGAGATGAAGATGGTTCCTTACAAGATTGTGAGAGGCTCAAATGGAGATGCTTGGCTTGAAGCAAATGGACAACAATATTCTCCAAGCCAAATTGGAGCATTTGTTCTAACAAAGATGAAGGAAACTGCAGAAGCCTACCTAGGGAAATCTATTAGTAAAGCTGTGGTCACTGTTCCAGCTTATTTCAATGATGCTCAGAGGCAGGCAACAAAGGATGCTGGGCGAATTGCAGGTCTTGATGTGCAAAGGATTATTAATGAGCCTACTGCAGCTGCGCTCTCTTATGGTATGAACAACAAAGAAGGTCTTGTTGCTGTTTTTGATCTAGGTGGTGGAACTTTTGATGTTTCAATTCTGGAGATATCAAATGGCGTTTTTGAAGTAAGTGAAATTTGTGGTGCTCTCTAAAGCTGTGTATCTCCCTGTGTTTTCCCGTCTAAACTCATCTCTCTACTTACTTCCATCCAGGTCAAGGCAACCAATGGTGACACCTTTCTAGGAGGAGAGGATTTTGACAACGCATTGTTAGAGTTTTTAGTGAGCGAGTTCAAGAGGACTGAGGGAATTGACCTATCAAAAGACAAGCTTGCCCTACAAAGACTTCGAGAGGCAGCTGAGAAAGCTAAGATAGAGCTTTCATCAACATCTCAAACTGATATTAACTTGCCATTTATCACAGCCTCTCTCTACTTACTTCCATCCAGGTCAAGGCAACCAATGGTGACACCTTTCTAGGAGGAGAGGATTTTGACAACGCATTGTTAGAGTTTTTAGTGAGCGAGTTCAAGAGGACTGAGGGAATTGACCTATCAAAAGACAAGCTTGCCCTACAAAGACTTCGAGAGGCAGCTGAGAAAGCTAAGATAGAGCTTTCATCAACATCTCAAACTGATATTAACTTGCCGTTCATCACAGCTGATGCATCAGGGGCTAAACATCTTAATATCACACTGACAAGATCAAAATTTGAGACATTGGTGAACCACTTAATTGAGAGGACAAGGAATCCTTGCAAGAATTGTTTGAAGGATGCTGGAGTATCTTTAAAAGATGTGGATGAGGTCCTCCTTGTTGGAGGTATGACTCGGGTTCCTAAGGTGCAGGAAATAGTTTCTGAGATATTTGGTAAAAGCCCAAGCAAAGGTGTCAATCCAGATGAGGCAGTTGCCATGGGAGCGGCGCTTCAAGGTGGTATTCTCGGTGGCAACGTTAAAGAGTTGCTTCTTTTGGATGTAACTCCGCTATCTCTCGGTATTGAGACATTGGGAGGTATCTTTACCAGGTTAATTAACAGGAATACCACCATTCCCACAAAGAAGAGTCAGGTGAGTTTTTTTGGATAATGTGATCTCTTGATTTTTCTTATTGTCTTGTCTCGCCTGATGTGGTACTCCTTCCATCCAAGATCCATAGAATTTTTTCCATTTTAGGAAATGTGACCATTCTATGTTTATACAAAATTTCAAGGATTCAAATTCACTAAGCAAAACATTGAATTTTGATGTGGTTTTTCTTTGTGAAACAATCCTTTTGGTACTATTTTTATTTTCTTCTGTCATCGCTAGTATGATTTACAAATAAACACCTTATATTTCGTCTCTGGTCAAATATGGATCTTGGGAAAGATGACACATGTATGTCCAATGTAATGTATGTTTTTTGGTAGTGGTTATAGTATGCTGCTTCCTTTTGTATTTCAGGTGTTTTCTACTGCTGCTGACAACCAAACTCAAGTGGGCATTAAGGTATTACAAGGTGAACGTGAAATGGCATCTGACAATAAGATTTTAGGTGAATTCGAACTTGTAGGTCTTCCTCCGGCGCCAAGAGGCATGCCTCAGATAGAGGTCATGTTTGACATAGATGCAAATGGAATGGTCACTGTGTCCGCCAAGGATAAGGCTACTGGCAAAGAGCAGCAGATCAGCATCCGGTCATCTGGTGGTCTGTCGGAAGATGAGATAAACAAGATGGTCAGGGAAGCTGAGATGCATGCCCAGAAGGATCAAGAGCGCAAGACACTTATTGATCTCAGGAACAGTGCAGATACTACCATATACAGCATTGAAAAGAGCTTGAATGAATACAGGGACAAGGTCCCCGCAGAGGTGGTTACAGAAATTGAGACAGCTGTTTCGGACTTGAGAGCAGCAATGGGGACTGAAAACATTGATGATATCAAGTCGAAACTTGATGCAGCAAACAAAGCTGTTTCCAAGATTGGAGAGCACATGACCGGCGGCGGTTCTGGTGGTGCGTCCAGTGGTTCACAAGGAGGAGATCAATCACCACCTGAGGCGGCTGAATACGAGGAAGTGAAGAAATAATATTTTTTCTAGGCAAAACAGAAGAGCGTCTATAGATCTACTCTCCTGAAAATGAACTTCATTTTTTCCATACCCATCTTCCAAATATTCTAACTAGCAAAAATGCTAGCGTGTTGACTTCTTTTCACTAGAGATGTGAGTATAATTTTTGGCGAGCAACTCGATTTATTGAAATTGGCACTTTGTTGCCTCTTGGTGCATTACACGAATTCATCAGCTGAACGTGTGGTTGATGTATAAAACATCGTTATTTGCATTGCTTCTTGGTAGATTTTGAAGAATTTCGATGAAATATTGTACTTGTTTGAAGCTCATCAGACAGAATAATTGGTGGTATCCGAATGTCCAGAATTGTGCTCGGAGTTTGAACACATTCCAACTTGCGATCTGTCTCTGAAAAGAATCCATTGCAAGCTAGCTATTGTCTCTAATCATTTGTGTTGTGTAGGTTAGTTTATCGTCTTGGCTTCTTTTTTTTTCACAGAAATAAGTTTTACGTATCATTTAACACAAGCTATTTTTGCAATGTCTCAACATTGTAAGTCCTTTTCCATGTTGCTAGAGAACTCAGATTTTACTTAAAATCTTAATCTCGACTCTTTTCTTTTAATCCCACTCTCTTTCAACCCAATTTGAAGGGAAAAAAACAAGCAAATTGAATGGTTATCACTGAAATTTTGTGTTTAGATAATAATTATTCTTGCAGTTAGAGCGTCAAAAAATCAACTTAGTGAGTTTGTTCGAAGGATGCAGAACTTGAACTTTCCATGGCCGAAACAAAGGAGGAACCCATCAACCTCTTACAAGATTTCCATCAATCCTCTAAGCAAAAAAGAGCTCTGAGGCGCAGGTCGGATCTAAGGATTGTGGAATTACTTTAAGTTCAGAAGGCCCAAGATACTCTGGACAACGAGGAAGTGGTTGGGATGATGGGTTGAATAATTTTGCCTCTCTTTGGGATTTGCAGTTAGGTGGGTTTCTTCATCCAGATAGGTGTGTTTGGTATTTTGTAGCATAACTGTTCTGTTATTTATAAAATTAATAAATTTGGGGGTTGAAAAATAAGTGCCCAACTATAATGTTAGTATGTTACTAGTACTAAATTTGACAACTTAAATAGGGGTTTCTTTTAGGTTCTTGTTGATCACATCTGATAAAAGCAAATTCATTCTGGAAACATGTATCCTCCCATAAGATGCTTAGGCTATGATGCTCTCCTGTCTTTACCTTAGAACCACAAAAGGTTACAAAAATAAAAAGATGTCTATTCTATTCTACTTATAGTTTATATGTGCCATGATTGTCTCAATGAGCTCAACTTTCCCTTATGATAGTCTTATCTGTTTTCTTATGTGTGTTCTGCAAGGCAAGGATTTGCATTAGGCATGGCAGTGTTGGTTTGTGCAGTTCCGTACATGAAAGTGGATGTGCTGTTGAAGTTAACTGTTGAGTTGTTGGAGATCTCTTCTTCCATGAAGGGTTAGGTGGGGAAAATTGCCTTTGTTCGTAAACTTAGTAGTTTTTCTTATGGTCTGGCTTGACACTTTAAATTGGTTTTGTAGTACATAAGAGATTGCTTAAAGGGACACTTGTTTGCTTATGGAGATTTTGCAAGATCAGGGAAATTGATTTTGGAGTGGATTGCTGATAAGAACATTCCTTACAGTAAAGAACTTGTTGGTTCTCGTCTTTTTGGCAACAAAGACACGGTACTTACAAGAGGACTCTCGGGAGTCTCTTTGTAGGATACTTGGCCAAAGTGTGACCTGTTATCCCTTAAGTAAGTACTGTGACGAAGAGGCTGTTGCTCACCCGACACGATCGTACGAGGTCACAATTTACCCAGGGTGAACAAGAATTGGGGATCGGATGCGGGCGAAATTCCCGACAATGGCTGAGATGTTCAGTCGACTGCTGTCTCACTTATTTTGAAGTTGGTTGATAAGGTACTTAAACTTTTACAAGCCTGTGAATTGAAAATATAAGCTTAGCACGTACACTTTTAGTTATTAGATGAAAATAGATTCACAAATTAGCTTTTCTTGTGCCATTATTAACTTGTATGAGCTTATACATCTCCTATATGAATCTTCTAGGATCTTTTTCACTTGTCTATTAAACATCATCTCTTCCTACTACTCCTGCAGCATCTTACTGCTGTTGGGCAAGAAAATGTTTTACACTTGCCCTAAAATATCACCTCTTGCTATTGCACTTACCCAGGAAGATGTGCTGCTGTCATGTTGCCAGTTTAGCTGTTTGCAACAAGTGAACTTATGCTTTTCCTCTACTTGGTCTTTCCGTAAGATGCAATTGCTTAGCGGTTGACCATCCATATTTTTTGTCTTGTCAACTACCTGTTAAAGGTTCGTTGAATCATATACTTGAAGCTCCTGAACTTAAAGAGTGATTTGAAGATGCAACAGAAGTTGGAAGTTCTCATGTTTTGCTCCTTGCCTTTACTATAAATGAAAAACTGGTGTTGAAAATAAAGAGTTTGGCAAGCTTCTACCTTTTCCTTATAGCATTCGTAGGCTTTTCACTGTGGAATATCTGTCCTTGCTTTCCAATTTGCTTGAAGGTGCTACTAGACTTGTTCACTTTCCTTTCTTGAAAAGGTTTGGAAGGGAGCCTTGGAGTAACTAGTAAAGTTATGTTATGTGACCAGGAGGTCATGGGTTCGAGTTTTGGAATCAGTCTCTTGTAGAAATCCAGGATAAGACTGCGTATAGTAAACCCTTATGGTCCAGCCCTTCCTTGAACCCCGTGCATAGCGTGAGCTTAGTGCACAGCCTGCCCTTTTTTTTCCTTGAAAAGGTTTGTTCATATTTTGATCTGCTGGCTTTTTTGATGCACAGGATTCCACTTTCTGCCTGCCACGAGCATAGTGTATAATATTCCTTAAGTATTCTTTTACCTGAAAGTTTTGTACAAGTTTTTGATCCCTCGCCAGCTTTAAATTCCATTAAAAAGCACAATAGAGGCTGCAAGGGTAATTCAGCAGTAGAAGATATTGAGAATATTCTTAAAGACTTCTGTAAAGCTATCATTGAAGGATCTCTTCTTTCATCATCTCATGGCCCGCTTCGTGCATTTACAACGTCCTGTCTTACAAAGTTGTGCTGTGCTTAATGGATGTACTTTCCACAGAAATCACTCAGCTGTTCAAAGCCAGCCAATACTTTTTGAGAGAATTATCTGAGCGGGTCAAGCATGATGATGTTAGAACAGTGGAAGTTATTGTGGCTTTACAGAAACATAGCAAAGGGAAATTTGATTACATCACCAGGAAAAAAACAAGTAAAAGAGTTGATGGCTGAATTTGAAACTGAGTCTTTGTGCATGCTTCTAATCAAGAACTTGCTTCACATGTTCCTTGGATGAAGGTCTTACTTCAGAAATTGGTTCCATAGAAGATAAGGATTCTGTTGGAGCTGTAGGAACCTCGGAAATTTTTAAAGGCTGGTTATAGAGTCACTTTCCAATAGCTTAAAGCATCTAACTCTGGATACAAGGTTTATTCTCTTTAACTCTTGGAACTGAGGTGACATCTTTTGAATTGGAGGAGAAGTTTTGGTTGCCTAAGTCTTCCATTTCAAGTGCTCTTTCTAGGATGAGCATTGAGCAGCTAAGATACTGCCGTGAAATTCTCGAAAAGGGTAAGTACCTCATGTTGTGTCAAGTGGTGTTAAAGCTAATGATCTTGGAGCTTATTTCAGCTCTCAAGACAGGTGAGATTTTTTGATGCTTCATTTTGTAGCACCCTAATAAGTTGCTGACCTACACACTAGTTAAATGTTTCTTATGCCTTTGCTTAACCAAAGTTCCTTGCTTTAGAACTCCCAATTCTTCTTTACTGTTGGATAATCATGTCGTGCTTTGGTGTGAGGAGTCTGAGTAAGGTCTTAATTTAAAAACCATACTGGCTTATTAATCATCTTATATTACCATAAGCAACTTGTTTTCTCTCTGTGTCAGATTAACAACAATTCACTGTGTTCAGGAAATCAAAAACTAATCCATTTCTTCTGTGAGAAACTTGGATTGCTAATCCCTTTTCCCTCTTATCTTATTATTTTTCTCCAAATGATGGCAGGAAAGGACTTGGTTCCAAGTATTGGCAGAAATAAGTGTCGTTCCATGAGGTTCCCTCTGATACAATTGTTGCTTCAAGTTCTACTTCGGCCTGGGGAATTTTCTTAAGTCGCCTCCAAATTGGTTATTTTCTGCATGAGAGCTCTTCAATCTTCAGATTTTCCAATTTCATCTGGATAAGATGAAGCAGACGGAGATGGTGCATCTGAACTGATGTATGTTCTATTGGATACCATGCTTTCGTTGCTACCACAGTCATAAGCTTTAACACAGACTGCTATTGAGCTGGTAAATTACAGAATTCAAGCATAATATCCATCAGTGCATATGGTGATTTAATGAAGCTACCTAGACTGAGAAATTGCTAACCTATTATTTCTAGTAATATATAGTGTCACCTAGTGCATTTGATGTGAAGTCCATCCTGAAAAAACTTGACTGATTTTGTTAAGAGAAGATAATAAAAGGAGATGGGAGGATTATTTTTTTTAGTTGTATGTTCATTTAGTTTGCACACAGTTTAAAGCAACTATGTCTCAATCTCAAGATAATAGGGGTCAGTTATATGAATATTCACTATCTATGTTGCTCCATTTAGACTTGTCTCAAAACTTTTTGAAGCATCATAAGTTATCTACATTTTTTGCTGGCATACAAATTTTGAACAAAACAAAATGGCTTTTAGTGAACATTAGAGTTACCAACATGACTAATAATTATTGGCTTTACTCATATGGACGTTTTCTTTCATTGTAACTTGTTTTTGGCCAAGTCTGTATGGATTCGAGATTGAACTACTTTCTTTCATATGATTCTGGATCTATCGTGTCCCTTTTTAACACCTTTCACCATGATTTCACTCCTACCAACATGTGCATCTAACACACCGTGTCATGATAGTCTCTCATTTTATCCTATGGTTGCAGAGCATGATCTGAGGTTGTGGTTCGTGCATCTGTCTATTATTACTATCGCTAATAATCTCAACGACACTTGTTAATTCTATCAATTGATTGATTATGGGTGGAATACTTATGTTAATTTTCCATTTTACAGGAAAGCCACAGGTATTGATAATATTTTCAGACCTAGCTCAGGCATTGCATAGTTTGGTCAACGAATTTGGGGAATTCTACAGAACAAAATTTTGACTATCCTGGAGGTGAATCCATCCAGCTCTCAGTGCTCAAGTCACTGTTGAAAAGGAACTTTAGGCTGGCAGACAAACCTTTCAAGCACAAGAAAGGTAATTGATGCTAAAAATCTCACTTCAGGTGGTTTTATGTTATATTCAAGGAAGTCCTAAAGAAGTACTTTTGAAAAATCCAATTTCTCTTGTATGTGCAGAATTGCTTTTATAGATTTAAATGGAGCGACATTAACATTGATGATCATACAGCAGCTTCAATTTTGACAGGATGTTTGTGGAAAACATGGACTCCCTACTGTGCAAGCAGGCAGCTGAACGAGTAAGATTTGCAAGTTTTAACAGGATTTGGTAGTAGATGATCCGCTATCACGAACAGAACAAATAAATTGCTTTACTTGCAATCTCACTTGAGTTGGTGTTGGACTTTGTCAAATGCCACTTGGGATTTCAACCAAAGGCCAAACAGTTGGGCTAACCCATTAATAAATGGTATTCTCCTACTGTTTGGTCGAAACACTTTGTTTTCATTCAAACATTTATAATAATATTGTTTTGGGTGGTGGCACCTCATTGACTCTCCTATGAGTTGTGACGTATAAAGTCTGGCCAACGTAAAAATTACATCCACTATTTGCCACACCACTTTAAGTTGGAGTTCACCTCAAGCAAAGCAAGTCTTTTTAAACACATCAAGGTGACTTGTGAAATATTGAAGTCATGTAGAACTACCACTTTTTGAAGATTTTCGTCATCTGAATCAATTCTAAACAGTATCTTTATCTGGCTTTGTTCTGTGACCTTAATTGTCATCCGGATAACTATTCAATTTTGTGTGGACATATATTTTACTATAGTTAGCTGGTCGATTCAATTTTTGGCTTATACTACATTAGTGCAAACTTAATGTATGTGGCTGTGTATATTTCCCCAAAAATATATATAACCATCACATGGGTGGATTTTAGTTGAGACGCCATATTTGGATCCTTCACGTGAAAGGAGATTGTTTACGTCTTTACAAAGGAAAGTTTCTTTAAGTATTATACTGTTACTGCACAGCTGAGAGCTACCTACCTATAAATGAATGAAAAAGGCAAAAGGAACAAGGCCACCCATTAAATAAATAATTTACAAGTACCTAAAAAATTTAGTATATGAAAATAATTGCACCTAAATTGTTCACATACCATTCTCTGTAAACACATCTTCACCATCAAAAGAAGAGGGTTGAATTCATATATGCTTTTTTGTTTCTTCATATTCTGCTCTCAGGCCAAACTAAACCATTCCAACGTGGCTTAATAGGAAGCTGAATAAACAGTCTTTGCTCATTTTAGGGTCGATTAGGACATGGCTAACACAAAGTGCAGGCCAGCAATTTTTAACACATTAGCCACAGTGATAATCTTTCTTTTTACTCCAAGTTGTTATCTCAATTAGTGGCTCCACAAGTTGTTCACCGACCAACACGTTCACTCAAAATATCCTTTAAAGATGTACGTACCACAAACAATTTGAGAAAGTTGGATAGAGCTCGAAACCAAAGAAGTAGAATGTGTCATGTGTTCTTTTCAAGAAAAATCAAATATTTAGTGTAAACCAACTGTACAAAAGGTGTCTTCTCCTCAACTATCTATCTACATATCTCACTCTTCATTAACAGAGGGACCATCTCTAAAATTCCTAAAATTGTGATCCCTAACGCCATAACTTCTTTTGTCATCAACACTACAAGTTCCCTTCCCCTTCCAACTGAGCTTTTTGATTTGCCTAGTGATATAAGCAGACCAATTTTTCTTCCTAGCTTGTCAGGTTGCCCATGTGTTTACAACAACCGAATTACTCAGCTCACCGGAATGTGCAAAACAAAAGAATTCAAGTCCCCAACTTTATACCTCGATAAAAGAAAATTCAACAACATATGCACTGCTTGAATCAACAAATCTCAAGAGTGTGCATCATCAGCATCAGAGTCACTTCCGGATGAACTTCCTGAATCAGAATCTGCACAAGAAATTATGTTCAATTAATCTACGCTACTTGAGTCGCAAAAGATATCATTTTTTCGCATTTGAAGTAGAGCATATACCACTAGAAGAGGAGGAGCCACTGCTTGAGCTGCTAGAACTACTAGAGCTACTACTACCACCACCACCATTCTCTTGATCCCGCCCACCACCTTCATCCTTCTCAATTTCCACTGGAGGAAAATGGGTAGCTGGTTCATCATCCTCTATCTCTACATCCTCTTCTCCAACATCACCCTTTTTGGGCTTTTTGAAGGAATCATTTTTCTCACTAGTGGTAGGCTGCAAAAGAAACACATTTTATTAGTCATTCCAATCAGACAAAAGCACAGGCGCACGAAATGTATTGATAAAAAAGATTTTAAGATAAAATGAAATATTGATTTACCCCATCTGCTTCGGCGACGGATGTAGTTGCAGCAGAAGCTGCAGCACTGGCGGATGGTGGTCCCAAATTGTTAATCATCAATGCCTGCCTCTTAGTTTTGCTCACCATCTTCTTCCAATTGGTCACAAACCGATCAAGCTCCCATAGAGTCTCGGTGTCAAGGGCCTCAATGTCGAGCTCAATCTCGTCACCGTCTTGGGCTAAATGTTCATTCCTCTTCCTTATAATCTGCACCAACTGCGGCATCTTCTCTTGTGGCAAACTTTGCAACCCAACTCCTAATTTATGCTTCTCCTCCATATTCATCTCTCTTTTATTTGGATCCTTGGCCCTCGGTTTAGGTTGCTTTCCCATAGCAGGAACTTTAGCAGCTGATTCAGGCTTCGAGGGTGGTGCCCTCACTGGGGAAGGAGTTGACAATGGGGACTGCTGCCGGGCTGGTGGATTGGGTGGTGGCACTGGCAAAGAGGGTGTTGACGCACTAGAATGATTTTGCATCCGCTCTTGCCTCTTTGAAATGTGAGGGACTGGAGTAGCCTTGGGTTTCTTCACTCTCTCGGGCGTAGGTATGTGATTCCAAGAACTCCCCTGCAACTCATCTACAGGATGATAATCCCTCCTGCCGCCTTCAAGCTTATTCATTTTATCCTGGAGCGGTCTAAACATGTCCTCAAATCGTCCGAGAAGCTGCTCAGCGAAGCCATTAACTTGATCTGTTTTAGGGTTATACAACAAGGCATTATTGAAAGTAAGCCTTACATCAGCAGCAAATTCAAAAGGGGAAGGGTAAAAATTCTTAGCCAAATTTGATTTAACCGTCCCCAAATCCATGGGTCGCTTAATAATTTGGTGGTAATCATGAAGACCCAGGGCTTCAGCATCAACAGGGATATTGAAAATCCACCCATTTTTATGCTTCATCAGCTTTGCCAAAATCTGCCTACATTCCTTCATCATACTTTCCGTTCCGATGGCCTTAACACCACCACCACCAACAGGATTACCAAAATTCCTATTTTCAACTCCGTTTGGGAGCTTTTTCGGATCTTTACTGGATCCGGAAGGGGTAGGCCGTTTATTTCCAGATAGTTTCTTCGATTTGCCTTGTGATCTGGGGTTGGTGGTGCTCAATTGACCGGATTCGATTCGATCCTTGAGGTTTCGGATCTGTTCGACCTCCGCCAACAGCCGACTCCGTAGCTCATTGACCTCGCCTTTGTTGTAAGAGACGACGTTAAAAGTCAAATATCCTCCGAAATTAAGGCCGTCAACGTTGGTCGTTGATTCAATCGGCCGTTGATTGAACGAATAGGCATCATCAGACGCTGTTTGCGTCACGGCCGGCGATTCATCAATATGCCGACCATTAGAGGTGTGATGGAATTGCTTCTGCTTCTTCTTAGGGTTAGGGTTGTGATTAGGGTTCAGTTGTGTATGAGAAAAAGGGGTTTTCCCCATGAATCCACCACCGGCACCACCAGACTGAGCCCAGCTAGATTCATTCCGGCTAGCTAAGACGGCGGATGCCATAAATTATACCGGCAAGGCTTAATACCGGCGTTTCTCTGGTGGAATTTATCGTTATCAGATGGTGTTGAAATCATGAAATTGAAAAGGTACGTGATAGCTACGCGCCCGCCGGAATCCAACAAAACTCCACCCGACCTCCAATTTCCGGCTTTAATCAACCAAACAAGGAAGAAAAAAGGAACTCTTTAAATGTTGGAACCCAAATGAAGGCAAGGGTTTGAAGGGATTGAGCGAGGAATGAGAAGGAGAGGGCATCGCTTCTTAAAGGCGATGAGATCTGCCCGTGCGAACTTCGGGCAGATTCTAACCCGTTGATCACATCTCGTCTGTTCATCTAACGATGTATAAAAATTTGTTTGCTGTCTGAGAAACTGACCGAGACAATCTGTCATGAACGGCTAAGATTTAATGTAATATACACGTGGCAATAGATCTGGGGTCAGTTGTGAAGGGGTTTAAATAGAATTTTTTTGTAAAAATTGAATGATAAGGAAAAGGAGAAAGAGAGGCGTTGTAGTTTGAGTTTGAAGTGAATTTGGGTCGCATGTGTCCTGAATTTAGGGTTTTTGAAGGGAGTGGGACCCACAAATAATTTAAGAGGAGTGGGGGTGGATGACGTGGAAGGGGAATACGCATGAAGTCGTGAAAGAGAAGCAAAACGCGCATAGGGAAACTGTTGACGTGTCAGGAAGATACTGTCAAACAATGGAAGCTTTGTTTAATGTTATGTAATTTTTTGCCCATGAACGTTTAAAATGACGACTTTCCTTTATCCATAATTCCCACTTAAAAAAACTGGAATTTTGTTTATATCTGTAATTTTAAATTTTTTAAGTGAATATTAAAGCTTTTATATAATCTTATACTATGTAAGTAAAATTTAATTTCTAAATAAGGTAATGAAATATTTTAAGATGGTGCATTTATTAATTGTATATTTCAATGTTCCTTTTTTTTCTTCACAAATACTATATGTTATTTACGTACGTACTTTTAAAAATATTATAATTTATGAAGATTTATTAGTTCAATAAATTAACGATAGTTTTATGAAGATTCAAATGTAAACTGACAATATACCTTTAGTCTAGTCTAGCAAGAAATAAATAGTCGTGTTTGACATGTAAATTTTGTACTTTACGTAGAACTTAGTTGCGCGGTCAATTGCAAAGGTACAATAGAAAAGTAGATACAAATATAGAATAGAGAGTTTCGCATACCATATGCAACACAAAATTAGCTACTCTTTGGGCTTAATATATAGTCAGCCTCTTAAACTTGTCAATACTTATGAAGCGTTTTAATTACACACCTATAATTTAAAATTGAAAAATAAAATCTGCACATTTTTGTTTAATTATACACATCAATCTCTAGTGAAAATACTTGAAATTTTATGAGTTAATATTGGGCTATCATATTATACATTAGTGAATGTATTGAAGTTCATAATGAATGGCTTAATATTGTAAGATACAATTTACTCAAATTTCTTAACAGATAAATCATTAATTCATTAAAAATAATTGAAATTATATTTTATATTATTTGTACATACAAGCGGCTCATATACTTTGTTCAGAAAAATCTTCAATAAGAACACTTTCCTCTAAATAAAATTTTATATAATATAAATTCAAATAATCTAACTCTAATATAAATAGTGAAGCATGGAAAAAAAGTCTTGGTACTTTGTTTCCTAATCCCAAACAATAAACAAAGAGGATGATAATAATTTGTAGGCACCAAATTATATAGTGGTAGACAATGAAGAGAGCAAAGTGGGAATCCAAATACTTGAAGGGTGCAAATGATTTTTTTTAAAAAGAATAAATATTTTATCACCTTTTTTGGGTCCTACAAGAGAGTAAAGACAACTAAAAACTAGCTAATGTGTAGGTGGCGTCACATTCTTTACAAATATAAAAAGCAGCCCCACCCCCTACACCCACTACCCCACGTCTTCCTCGCTTTCCTAGAACCTTCTATTATTACCATTACAAATTTACAAATCCAGATCCAATTTCTCTTCTTCACTTACTTTCTTTCATTGCTAATTCCCAAAATAAACTTCTCAGTTTTTTTTTTGTTTTTCCGATGTGGGGGTTTTTCAACAGAAAGCTTTTTAGATCTGTGGTCCGGTAGTTTTCCGATGAGATCTGAGTTGATCTGATTGTCCGGCAGCAATTTTACGTGAAAGACTCGCCGGATTTTGTTTCCGCCGGCGAGGGAGATTAGTTTTGAGTTGCAGGCGGCGTAGTATGTGGGTCCAGTTTTGGTAAAGAGAATTAGGGTAAGCCGGCTTGATAGTAACTGGGCCTTGAGTTGTTTTTGGGCCAAGAAGCCCAATTGACAGCTGGAGATTATTGGTCCGGTTTGTAAGGTCCAAAACATGTGTGAATGTGCTGGATTTTAGATTGCGGTTTGGACTAATTCTAAAAAGATATTATTGGTTGTGTTTGTTTTTTTGTTGAAAATTTCTCCTCCTAAACAAAAATACACAAAAAAAAAAAAAAAAAAATCTTCGGAATTTGTTCAATAACTGGTTTTGCAAAAACCTAGTAGATTTTTTATTTTTAAAAAAAGTAAAAACTTTGGTGTGCTTGGTAGGTTGTACGAGAAAAATGTTGAATATGGAATAATAGTATAAGAAAATATACGAAATAAAGTATTAGTATTAGTAATAAAAACTAAGTTCATATATATTATTTATTTTTCTAAATTCACTTTACCAAATGACCCGATTATTGTTCAAACACAAAGAATTGATTGATACTTAAAAGTAAAAATGTTAATTTGCCAATGTTCTGTTTTAATTAATCAAGAATATAATTAGGGAGTATTAGCTGGAAATGGCATTGGTTCTACATACTATTCCGCTTATTTTTGGGGTGATAATAAATACTAGTATGAGAAAATGCATTCTTCCTTTGATTTTTGTCACATTTTGTTCGTTCATTATAAGTGAACTCTTCTTTTTATTATTAAAAAAATACAAAAACAAGAAAAGGGGGTCAATCAGTCCTGTCTACGACTTGTCACACAATCTTTAGTGAAGTTACATTACATCATATAATAGGGAGAAATTATGCCCCCACGCCTTTCACACGTATTTATCTCTTTTTTTATTATAATGTTTATTTTTACTCTCATGTAGAATTAATGCGTGTCTGCGAATACTATTATTTTGTGGCTTATTACTAAGTTGTGTGACCACCTAGACCTAGTATGGATAACATTTTAGTTCATTGTGAAATAAAAAGAAGTATCACAATCGTGTAAGCATTTATTCGGAAGTGAATGTCAACCAACTTCTTGATTGGAAACTCTGTTTTTCTCTGATCCAATTATAAAGATTGTTTGCTAACCTAGAAGGATGATCCGTCTGGGAATAAAATTAATTAATCTCTTTTACCAAACCCAAATCATGCTTTGGCATAAATACCAAATTAAATTAGTCCTACAATCGCCCTATGTATGTGTTAGATTTTCTTAGTAATAGAAGCATGAACAACTCAAATGAAAATCCAAATTTCTCTCATAGATATAAGAAGCTCCAAGTCTAATATAATTCCATTTGGGTTGTAAGTCATGATGAGACTTCAACATACACACACAAACTACCACTAACTAATATAGGCTATAGCAGAATTGTCTAACAACACCTTCCATACTTTCTTCCATTAGCTTAATATGGTAAAACACATCGAAAACTAAAAGAAAGTATAGCAAAAAATGAATCTACTTATAAAAAGTTACTTCACCAAAATCTCTCGCTCAAGGTCACGTGTTCAATCAGTCACTAATGTATGTATGCGTCAGATAGAATCAATATTTCACCATAATATATCATTCAAGGTCACATGTTTAATCAATCACTAATAATGTATGCATCAGATAGAATCAATATTTCATCATAATATATCATTCAAGGTCACATGTTTAATCAATCACCAATGTACACGCATTACAATAAGTTGTCTGCATTACACACCCTAAACCTTTTCTCAAAGGGTACGAAAACACGAGATGCTTCATCTCTCCGTTACTAACATTATTTTATCCTTTTTGTCTGGTGATAACTTGTGAATAATACAATTTAAAGACCAAAAAAAAGAGATCAAAAGTATAACTAGTACTCTTTTATTCATCACTTAGGATAGCTAAATACAGAGGAAAGGATCCCAACAGCAAGAGTCTAGAAGGCAACAACAACATAAAGTTGCCAAGCTGCAAACAAAAGTCATTAATCATATAAACATAGTAAACTAGTACTTACTATTTTGAAGATAGTAAGTAATAAATAAATCGTGTCACATAAATTAAAACGAAAATGAATGAAGTAATAGATAATAATAATAATATTACCAAGCCTCGAGAAAACCTGATTGTCTTCTAGGGGGAGCAGCAGTATAGGTATATATAGGGGGTGCCATCACTGGAGGTCCCTCGTAAAAACCTGTTGCATTAATTCAAACATTACACTATACTTTTTCAAAAATCTTTGTTAGCTAATTTCATATAATTTACCTGGAGCTCTTTGCTTTGGTACTTCACTCATATTGTTTGAGTTTTAATTTGGGGAAAAAATGGGAGTATTTATATTGTTTGAATATGTTGTGTCCAGGTGACACCTGGGTCGGTTATCCATGACAAATAAAGCGATTATTTTAATATATGTATATACGCGGCACAACCATATTATATATAAATCATATATACAACAGCGTCACCATCGATCACTACTATGGATAAATATAATATATCTCTTTTATCCTTAGACCTTAATTAGCTTTAAGTTTGAATTCTAGGATGAAAAAATTACTGAATAAGTACAAAATATCGAATGAAACAATAAATAATTAAATATAACAACTTGGTGTTAACATTGAAATTGAATTTCTTTTCTTTTTGTCACGCCAAAAAGAAAAGTTTCTACGATATTATTTAAAACCATATGCATACGAAATTATATTTGAATGTTTTTTTATCATATATATGGATTACTTGGTCAATTACATGATTTATTTAACATTTCGTCATTTTTCTTGTTAACACAGGAAATCTAATTGGTTATTTTAAATTGTGTTTTTAAAATAGCAATTGGTGCACGTATGCAAATTCAAAATTGAGTCTATAAAATATAGCCTTTGTAATTTGAATTAGTTTTTGCGGTTGAATTAATCCTCTAATCGGAAGGATCGGAGTGGAATATGAAATTCACCTATAACATGAATTAAGTGAATATACATAGATTATTGCTTTAATATCGCATGTATTTGGAATGTGAACAAAATGGGGAAGGAATTTAAAAGGTACACTACATATTTGACAACCCAAGCAAGATAATAATACGAACTTTTGGAGATCCTTATTATAAAAAAATCATATTATTCCTTGATGGACATTGTTAATGAGAAAATCGATTGGACTGTTTGTAAATGCCTATTAAAATGAAAAGATCGAATAAATGTGTGGCACATGATTAATCCTTTGCTTCCTGCTTAGTTTTGTTATGTTAGGCTACAATACATGTTCTCAAAAGTAGATTCATTTTTTCTTTATCTCAAATTATGGAGTTAAATTAATCATATGAAAGATGAAAAAACTTTTCTGTTTTCCACTGAATTAATTATCTTTCCTACTGTCAAAATCGTGGTGAATTATATATATTCTTTCGTCCTTAATAAAAAAAAAATTGGATACGAAATTACCTTTAATAAAGAATATTTTACCTCAAATATACCCGAAAAAACTTTCATTTTCACATGTTTGCGTTGATTTGGGCCTATTTATATGCTTAATGGTGATGGATTTACAAACTGGCTGTGCAATAAAAAAGATTTAGGGAACAGAAAAAAGGGGGTGGGTGAATGAGGATATGTAAGTTCAATTTTTTGCTTTCTAGTTTACAGTATTACATCCTTCACAATTGTATATCTGGTGGAGTATTCAAAAAAATTCACTAAAAAACGTTAAAATACGAAGGAAAAAAACACACGAGAGAGGATTCAACATCTATTACATATTCATCTAAAAAGAAATCAAAATATCAACCTCGTATAAACAAAATATTTTTTTGGCTAAAAAGTTAAATGAACCCTCTCGCTCTTGTTTGGCGCAGCCCCTGCATCTATATGTTGTACACTACTATTCAATAAGGAACCATGGTCCATGGGGTGTGGATTATTAAATTCTAATTTCAAAGGTAGAGAACCAGAAATAATGAAACTGCAATTCTCTCAAATAGTTCAATGATTCAAATTAAAGAAGATAATTACTACAATATAACTCCCAATAATAGTGATGTTCATAAAGAACTTATTTACATTACAATTCTTATATATTGGTATATGTACTACAAATTAAAGCATAAAGAAGAAGTGAACTTAATTAATTACAACACACAGATTACAGAGGGATCACAGCAACACTCATCTAACAGGCAGCAACAACACAGAGCTGCTAGACTGCAACAAATCACAACACAAAAAAAAAAAAAAATCAAAATTGCATTACTCCCTCCATCCAAATTTATTTGACACCTTCCCAATGCTTTCATATATCTTTTAAATATTTTGAATCGTTATTTGTTGTGAGTTATAGTATTTTTTTTTATGTATTTTTCAAATATACAAATTTTATTTTTGAAAACTTGAAGATTTCATGCCAGAAATCACGATCAAACTAAAGTTGTTTGACTCCCAAAATTCTAACTGTATCACATAAATTGAGACCGTGAGAGTTAGTTCTAACCAACAATTATTATAGGTAAGTATTTTTATGTAAATCAAATTGCTTACCATCCTTCAAGAAAACCTCTATTATTCTGAGGTGGAGGAGGAGCAGCATATGTTGGTGGTGCCATCACAGGAGGAGGACCTTGATAATACCCTATTTATAAATATTTCACAAACAAAATTAATCGAAAATATATTGATATGCAAAATTTATTAATACCTTAGACATAAAGAGAGAGATTGTTTCAGATAAACAAATCATAATCTAGCATATACAAAATAAAAATAAATAAAATTTGGATCATGTGTTATTTTTACCTTGACCTTGAGAGGGATATGGATAACCATATTTTGGTGGTTCATTCATCATGTTTTAAAAAGTAGTAACTCAATAGAGAAAAGAAGAGAAACTTGATATAATGGTATATGAAAACTACAACTTTGGAGTAGATTTATTCTTATGTACTATATATATAAAAAGATAATCTCACAAAAGCTTTTGATGAGAATATGATTCCTTTCACTTGTATTAATGTTTATTAGGTACTACTTTAATTTGGATGGGGAAAGGAACCAACTAGAAGAAAAAAAAAAGGAAGGGTCTAGAAGGAGTAAAAGAACAAAGGCACTTGCTTCCTTATCTTTGTAGCATTGTCAAAAATTGCAGCTCCCATATATAGAGTAAATTCAGAATTTTTAGTTTATAAATTTTGAAATATATATATATTTTTTATTGAGTTTTGAATAATTTATTTATGTATATCAAAATGAAATTTTTAATATAAATGTATAATTTAGTTAAAATTATTGAATCTAGTCGAATCTGTAATGAAAGAAAACAACTTGATGCTTATTGTTGTTGCCATCAATGTTCTGTGCTAGGGTAGTTGCAAACAAACCCTCACTATTGGGACATTTGTACAACAGCTTAAAATCTATAACTTCTTTCTAATTTGGATTTTTATCCCCCACTTCATACATGGAACGTAAAATAGAGGTGATTAGACAAAAACATAATAACATAATTTCATATTAATGAGGAGGATATGGTTTTAAATAGAAATATGGGAAGGTTGTGCTGTCTGTTTTTTCAAAACTTTAAACTTGTTGGTGGTTGTTATAGTACTAGTTCTATTTTTATAGTTTTTACTTTTGATATCTATCATCTTATATTATTAATTGTGTTTCGATTACCTCATTATTTTGTTGTCGTTATTGTTCTTTTTTTTTAGCTGCTCTACACCGGTTTTCTTATGAATTGCTATACTTTATTCTTCTTCTTTTGGATTTGTTGCATTTGAATGGAGGACTTTTTGAAAATAGCTTAATGGTATGATTTGCATATATTCTATTCTCCTTAAATCTCACTTATGAAATTTCACTGAATGTGTAGTCGTATATTAAACATAAAAATGTATTTGAGTATATAAATCTATAGCAATCTACTATAATTAAGTATGTTTTCTTATTTTTATTTATAGTACTGTAACTTTTATAGTTAAATTATTTGATTTGGTATAAATGAGTATCTTTTTACTCCCTACTACCTAGTTAGGCATTTGGTCTCTAAGCTGCCTTTTCACCGACTTATCGCATCAGATTTTTGGAACAATTTTTGGTCAACACTGAACTTATTGCAAAATTTATTTATGCTTTTAAGTTTTAACAAGCTGGATGGTCCAATATTAAAATCTAATTTTCACTTTTGAAAATTCATTTATTTTTCAAAACTTCATTTTTTAAGATTGAGACGTGTTTGGAACTTGGACAGCAAAAGTTATGGATATTTATTGGATGCAATCATGAAATGTGGAAAAAATAAAATCAAGCACTTCTGACTGGATTAAATTTAATTGATGTTAATTTTATGTAAAATTATTAAAATAATACACATATCTGTTATATCGTATATATTATAATAGAAAATGAATAAATCAAAGAAACAACATTTTATTACTTGTATATATTGTGAAAAATGGATACTGTCAAATTTGTTTTCGAATTTTATTTTTTGCAAAAAAAGTTCGGTTAATAACTCGGAAATTGTGAAATCTATAAATATATGATATATGTATAATTTATATTTATATATAAATTATAATATATGATATATGTATAATTTATATTTATATATAAATTATAATATATGATATATGTATAATTTATATTTATATATAAATTATAATATATGATATATGTATAATTTATATTTATATATAAATTATAATATATGATATATGTATAATTTATATTTATATATAAATTATAATATATGATATATGTATAATTTATATTTATATATAAATTATAATATATGATATATGTATAATTTATATTTATATATAAATTATAATATATGATATATGTATAATTTATATTTATATATAAATTATAATATATGATATATGTATAATTTATATTTATATATAAATTATAATATATGATATATGTATAATTTATATTTATATATAAATTATAATATATGATATATGTATAATTTATATTTATATATAAATTATAATATATGATATATGTATAATTTATATTTATATATAAATTATAATATATGATATATGTATAATTTATATTTATATATAAATTATAATATATGTGTAATTCAGTAATTGTATATAGTTAGTATATTTTTTTGGAAATATAAGCTGTAAAGTGAAACTATTATTCCCGTGATTTTTTAATTTTTTTTCTGTTATTCTCTTTGTTCCCAACTTCCTATTGATGAGTCATTTTCACACCATTGTTCATGGGCCAAAATATACCCATAAGACAAATCGGTTCTGACCCGAGGAATAATAATTTGAAATTAATATTGGTAAGGCATTCAATCTTCTTATATATATATATTCCTAATGATTTTGGTTAAAGAAATATCATTATTGAATGTTGTTAAGGTTGAAAAGAATTATTTTATTAAAGAAGACAAAGTGGTTGTGTTTATTGTTGAAGGTTTTGATACATTAAGAGAAAATTTTAGCAAAAGATAATTACTACTCCCTCCGTTTCACAAAGAATGACCTCTTTTCATTTTTAGTCAGTTCCAAAAAGAATGACCTCTTTCCTTTTTTGATAACATTTTTTTACTTTTTGCTTTCCACGTGGCATGTTTAAGACCACAAGATTAAGGGCAATTTTGTACAATTGACATAACTTTAATTTAGGACCACAAGATTCAAAAGTCTTCTTTATTAACTTAAACTACATGCCAAGTCAAACCAGGTTATTCTTTATGAAACGGAGGGAGTACTATATATAAGAGGCTAGGAAAGTCGCGGTTCATCAACATGTCTGCTTGCACTTTCTTATTTATTGGACATAAAAGCCCACCCATATTTCCCTGCCGAAAATGAGGGCCCCATGTTTCTGCCTATTCCACATTTTTTCCAATTAAATTTTTAAAAAATATTTAATTGACTCTAGAAATTTTATTATTGTCAAATGAATTTGAGTAGGTGTAATAATATCTATTATAAAAAAATATATATGTAAAGGATATTACAAATCACAATAATTAACAAATGAATATATTTTATATCATATAAGAAATTTGGTTGACTAATTAGAATAGAAGAAGTAACCTATATTATTTGAAAATGACGTTAAAAGTTCTAGAATTCACAAATTAACAACTTAAAATATTTATGATTATTCACATGAATTGAAATAGGAGTAACATATATTATTCAAAAATTACGCAAAAAGTACTATAAATCACAACAAACTAATAGGTTCAAATAGTTTATAAAAAACATATAAAATATTGGTTGATTTTTCGAACTTTATTTGTATCACATATGAGATAAAAAGGGAATAACATATATTGGGTCTGTGATTGAGCTTAAAAAAAGAGTAATATATATTGGGCACGTGCTGGCACGGACACCAAATATCTAGTATACATAATAAGGCTCTATAAATAATTCAGTACTTGCGCTCTATAGTTATAGTTTTGTTTGTTATAGATGGTGCGGTTTGTATATTTAGCTTGCCCGTTTGTATATTTCGCTTGCAAATACACAAATAAGGTAAGTATATACAAATTGAGGCTGCGGTTTGTATATTTCGTTTGCGAATATACAAAGAGGATAAGATTATACCAATTTTATATTTATACATTTAAAAAAAAATCAAAACTCTGTTTGTTTTATTTTTCAGGTTCATTTAGGAAAGTATTGTATATTAAATTTTATAATCATTTAAAAATAGATTTGGATCAAATTTATACACGATATAACAATTCCATCCATCAAAAGTTAAGAAAAGTTTGCTCATTCATTAAGATTTTATGGTCAAAACTTAAATAGTGGCACAGGAATTCAGCCTATTTATGTAAATGGATCACCTTATTCCCGTGCTGATGGGCCCAAATGAAGTTGCCAATTGTATATAACACTTGTCTATCTGTGTCAATTCCTCAGTGGACTTATATATGGAAAAAAATAATCACTTCTTAAACTGGTTCAGTATTGGTGTTTTTTTTTCTTTCAAAAGTCCGGTTCATCGATTAAGGGTCTCGAAACTTCAGTGCACCAAAGAACCGAACTTTCATAATATATATATATATATACACACATCATTACGTAACATGATTTAAATTTTTTAAGGGTCTTATACTTTTATTTTATCTTCATTTTATTTTTTATTCACACCAAAAAAACTATTTTAAAAACACTGAATCAAACCGAATAAAAATAGAACTGAATTGAATTGGTTTGATTCAATATTCAATGCATACTTTTTCAAAGTCGAAAACTAAAAAATCAAACCGAAGGACAAAGACAGACTCATCAAAATTTGACTTTTGCTGAAAAAAGGAATAAAATTTGGATTCGAAAATTAGTATGGGCCTGACGCATCTTCACTTTTAAGGTAAGCCCAATAGTACGAAACCCGCAAGAATAAATTCCTTTCACACATTATCGTTTTACTTTTGCATAATTTTATCACTAAAACAGATAAATGGTAAGTGAAGGACAAAAACAATTCTCTTCAATTTTATCACTAACAAGCAACTTTGGCAAAAGTAGATTTATGTTTTACTTTAAATTAAGCATCACGTTTTCAACCTCTAATGTTCTCACTTGACCCAAATAATTATTGTATTTTGTTCTTCCAAGTATTGACATTTACTATCACTTATCAAGAACCTTAAACCCCTTTTATCTAGAATATAGCAATTATCGACTACTTTTAAGCCTTGTTTTAAAAGATTAGCGTTATGAAATATCAAATTTTACTAGTGAAACTCCATGTTAGTGATTATTTTTCATTATAGCAGTTAAAAAATGGTTTTTTCTTTTATGAATTTTACCTCTAGAAACAAGAATTCCATCCTACTATACTACAGACCTAACACTAATGCTATGCTACTAACCGACAAAATTTCAACTAGTACTTAATTAGATTATCAATTGGTCAAAATACTCTAATTAAGCATTGAATCTCAAATAGATCAACTAAGAGGATAGACATATATAGTGAGCCCATGATAGATCAACTAATTGGATTTGAATTTTGACATATTAAAACAGATCCTTGAATTAATCTGTTTAAAAGTTATTCAGACTAAATGAGTTAAAAAGGATATAACTTAACTCGTCTAACTTTTTTATGTTTTAATATCTTTGTTTGTTTTTTATAATATTTTAATACCTAATAATTTATTTATTTTTATAATTATATATATCAAATGAAAAAACTGTCCTTTTTGACAATATTTTGACGACATTCTTCATTGATTAATTTGAGTTCCATATCAGTCCAAAGGCTGAGGAAATAAATGAACAGATTAATGATCAACTCAAACTCAAAGAAACTGGATGGATCATATTTTACGACCATATAATATTGGGGTATTATCAATATTTATTGAAAGATCAACCTCAACATTAATTTTAACCAAAATATTTTTTTTAAATAATCACCGTATTCAAACCAGCTTTTGCTTTCAACCGAAACAACTCCTACAACATCAAAAACGAAACTACCATAGTGTTTCTTCTTCTTTTAGGTTTGGCCAAACACATACACAGCCCCTCAAACTTGGTCCCATTTTTCATTTTGGCACTCCAACTTAGCCTTGAACTCCATTTTTTCTGTTCCATTTTAACACAAAATACTATTTTTATGTTTTCTTTATTTTATATATATTCTTCAAATGCAACTTCTTATTTTAAATCGACACGTGTCAGTTAATTTTAGTTAAAAAAATTAAAAATTAACAAAAAATAATAATTTCTTTTTAAGAGTGTTATGTATTTTTGTGTGAAAAATAACCGACGAAATTGTGTTGGTTTTCTTTCTTAAAAAATCACCGACAACCTAATAAAGTCAGTCGAGTTTTAACATTTTTTAGTAGTGTTATTAGCAATGAACAAGAGTGTTTTTTAACTCGTATTGAAGATGGTTTTTTTTTATTCGTATTGATTTATATTAAAAATTAAAAGTGAGTATTTGCGTTAAATTTAGATAGCCTAGATGATATGAAAAAAATAAATAAGTAGTGTTATTTAATTTAATTGAATGTTTAAGAAAGAAAATCAAAGAACTTTCGTCAATTTATTTTCATGCAAATACAGAGAAATCTCAAAAATAATATTATTGTTTGAAAATTTTTATGTTCGTTCGCGAATGTTTAATTTTTTTATGAAAATTAACTAGGCACACGTCTATTTTTTAAAATTTTTGTTAATTTTTAATTTTTTTTTTAACTTAAAATTAACTAGACACGTGTCGATTTAAAATAAGAAGTTGCATTTAAAGAATATATATAAACTAAAGAAAATACATAAAAATAGTATTTACGTGTTAAAATGGAACAGAAAAAAATGAAGTTCAAGGGTTAAAAATGGAACAAGGCTAAGTTGGAGTGCCAAAATGAAAATTGGGGTCAAGTTTGAGGGGTTGTGTATATGTTTGGCCTTTAGGTTTCAATAAATATGACATGTGTGGGTCAAGTGGATGTACTCTATTGGAGAAAAAAAAACACCCATGTGAATGCTACTACTCCTTTTGAATTATTCTCCAACGGATATAATTTACTTATAAAAAAATAATTAAAAATAAGTTGTTCCCTTAATACTACATAAGATTTGAGGTCATAAATCATACTAATCAAATTTTAAGCAACATATATTAAATTTGAGGTCATAAATCATACCTAATCAAATTTTGAGCAACATATATTAATTTTTTTTTCTTCATATAAAATTCTGACTTAGTATTATAAGCTTTCGTCGATACTACTAAGCTCTAAATTTTGGTAAACTTACTTCAATTAAAATTTGCTTTTGTTCTTTGGAGGATATATTTTTTTTAATTAGGGGGAGTATGACATAAAGATGTTGACCTTTCATTATTTCAATAATTCGTGGAAACAGTTTTGACTAGAAAATTATTAAATCCCTATATCAACTCATTTACGCAACTTCAATAGTATCATATCACGTTACATAGTTGCAAACAATTTTGATAATGACCCCACAACCTTCCTAAGTTAAAATTATTAAATTACTATACCTAAATTAAATAGATTAATATGAACTTACTAAATTATACTAAGATTATGTCACTGATACTTAAATATGTCTATGGAATTAGTCACCCCTAAAAATTGTCTAAATCGCAATAGGCAAATCTTATGCGACAAACTCAGCTCAGAAGGCATTGAGGGGGAATTGACTCCCGGTCATCTGTATGAATGAGTGAATGACCACCCTCCAAATTAACTGAGTCATCCCGAAGGACAATTATTGGAGTTTATCATCCTAAATATTGTAAGACTATATTGCATAAAAAATCAGCTTTGAAGTTTGAATTAGTCAGTTGGTTTTATGGTTTGAATTGTGAAATAAGTAGACATTGAATAGCTGGTTAGAGTTATGGATATATTAATAATGTATATATTATTTATGAGAGAATATATATATATATATATATATATATAAAAAAAATAAAAAATTATGCAGATATTATTTCAGCTTCTATATTCTCTCATAATTGATACATGTATTAGTTATGTGAGTTTCTAAATATCAAATCAAATATCATATTATATAATTTTATAAACGAATAATTAATCTTTTAACCAATTACTTAAACACTATATTACTACTTTTGAACCAGCTACCAAACCACCCTATGGGTGTGGAAATGAAGGAATTTCCTTCCAAGTGTGGGGCATAATGTTGAAGAAAATTCGAGGCTTCAACCAAAAGAGGTTAGAGGAGTTTCATAAATATAGCAAATGGCATTTCCAAAGAGGTGGACCCATGATGAGAAAAATATTTCCACATGTCCATGGATTTTTTTTTCTCATTTTCTAAAATGGTGATGTAATGTTAATCCTTGTTTGGTTTTATGTAATTTCATCTCATTATCATTTCCAATGACAACAACATTTAACCAAACATATCCACGCTTGTCAACAGCACACTACTTTGTTCTTAATTTTTTTTGCCCCTCAACAAAAAAAAAGGACATCATTTCTTAAATTATCATTTTATAACTTCATTATATTTGAAATTTTACATGTGGAAAGAAATTACGACAATAACAACATATAATTCAACGAATTGAATTTGAAGAGAATAAAGTGTACATAAATATTATTTCCATCCTGTGAGGCCAAAGATTGTTTCTAATATATCTTGGGGAAGGAAATTCTCAACGATTACCTTATAACATTAGGTAAATTCAATCTTAACTACTCCTATTAGATTATGTTGAGTCTTAGCTTATCCAAACGAGTAAACATATTTGAATGGGAAATTAAAGATAGTGGGGGAACCAAATATCTTTAACTTTGTTAGATATTTGTCTTTTCTTTAAATAAATTCACTTTACTAGTTCTCATTCTAAGGGGGATAATGTTGACATGTTTTGCTTTTTGGCATTTTGTAAAATGAAAGTGGCAACTTTTCTCACCATTTATGATAAAGATTTAAATTTTGAATTGAGATGGTTTGCCTTGTGAGGGCAATGAAAGTTCTATTCCAACTATTTTAAAGTATATTTTCAGACTATTAAATTACTGTTTTGTCATTGTTTGGGAAGTAAAGGAATTGGAGTTTATAACAATTATTTTTAGTCAAAATTAAGTAGTATTGGTTTGGGATGAAGGGAGGGAGGTATGTCTATGTACTAGTGTCACACATGCCATGGCAAATCATTGAAATGGGCTTGAGTTGATAGGTGGGAATTTAGGTGCCCATTCAGACAAAACATTTAATCATCATCCACATAACCCAAAACTTTTCTAGTCAATATTAGATCGAGTTCAACATTGATTTATTACTTCAGTGACCTAAAAGTGTTCGCTTTGTCGTTTTCTTTTTTGTTCACGGGTAAAGCGTAATGGCAGCACATAATTCATACTTATCAAATCAATGAACGCAAGATATATAAAGCTGAGGTTAAAATACTTAATTTGATATAAATACAGTATTTAGTGGCAAACTTTATATTAAACTCATCCTATCCTTTTTCTTCAAGTGAAAAAATGGAAAATCACAAAATGCATTGCATGATATATAAAGGAACATATAATCTTGAAGAAGCATAGAATAATGAAACTCAATCTCCACTCAAAATGTACACATGAACATGGCACATAATCTTCTCAAGATCATAAACAGAATTATACTATAAACTCATGCCCTACTACTTTTATTTTATTATTTTTATATGAAAGTTCATATACCTTTCATTAAACAGCTTCAAGAATCACACTGATGTTTATGTAGGTTTGACAGGTACTACTTTAGCAGCTTCTTGAGTTCTCATATCGGAGCTAACCACCGCTTGCGGCGGCATTGCGTGGTACTGCGGTTGTTGTTGTGGTGGCGCCATGACACCACCTTGGGGAGGATAGTACATCTGCCTTCCTACTCCACCATCGTACGCCATCTGTGTGTATCCACCTGCATCTGTTACACCAACTCCCATGGTAGTTCCGGGTCTTACCATGCCATATCCTTCCGAATAACCAGCCACCTTTGGAGGTCCCTGAGATTGTAAAGTTGGTGGTGCCGCTGCAACTGTCGGCACTGCTTGTGGTAAACTAGGCATGACATTGTAAACTGGTTGATCCCTGTACGGCTCCTGTGGCATCCTCTGAACGGCGTAGTACCCTTGTCCCGGTGGTCCGGCCATTGGCCTGACAAATTGAGGGTGCTGGTGTTGGTGTTGGTGCTGGTGTGGGTGATATGCTCCGGTGGGTGCTTGATGAATCATGTAAACTGGTTGTTCCATACCGAGACTGCTCGACGGCAGTACTCCTCCGGGGACTTGTTTTTCCTGCCAATAGCCAACCTGTGCAGGTACTGTACCCGGCACGGTAGGAGAAGCTATTTTCTCCGGTCCCCTCTGAACATAATAGTCACCTCCGGGGAAAGCCGCTGCCAGATTATCGTCGCTTTTCCGACGATACATATTTTGTTGCTCTTCTAGATGCAATCTCTGCAGATCCTGAATGTGCTTCTGGATCGGATCAGTCCCCATCATCCTATCATCCACTCCATGAACCGGCATCTCCGGTTCCTTAACAACTTGCTCAGCATTCGGATCTCTCAATTTCACATGTGGCGGTACCATCCCCTTCTCTGAACCAAACAGAAAATCCGCGTTTCCAACCTGCTGTGGAACAGCCCCCGCAGTAGGAGACGCATGAATCGGACCAGAATTCAACGCATCCACAAACCTATCCTTCTCCGATTTCGAATCCTCCGAACCAAAACTCTGGCTCTGCGACACCCCACTCCCAACAGTCGCCGGCGGATTCGGCGGAAACAAAAACAACCTAAGCCTAGCTGGTTTAGGTGAAGCTCTATAAAGACGATCATACTCATGCATCATATGTTCTAGATCATCATCATTAGTAACAGAAATCAAAGCATCAAGGTCCTCACCTGGAAGCTGATACTTAAAGGAAACAGTATCAGTATCACAAATAGCAGCAAGCTTAGAAATGAGAACAGGAAACTTAGTATTCCGCTCAACAGAGAGTATTTTAGTTTCACCGCCGATGTAAGCAAGCTGGTTATCATGAGGTCTAGGGTGAATCTTACCACCATAACTACACATGAATTTGACCTTGTAATTAGGGATTTGATTCGGATCTTCCCATGCGGCAGTGTTTTCAAAATCGATTTCACGGGAACGGGGAGATGAATCGCCGGATTCAGGGTAAGAGGTGTAAGAGTAGTTCTCCATTTTTGGGGGTTTAGGAGGATTTTCTACTGTTTTTTGATAAGTGGAGTCAGGCCATTAGTGATGAGTGAAAATAATGAAGAAGATGGGGGATTTTAAGCGGCTGTTTGAGAGGGGAATTACTATTCTCACCCGTGACTTCACGGAAAGTGTGTGCAACTTGTTGCGATTGATTGAGTAGAAAATTACGCCAAGTAACACGAACTCATCATGCTATGAGTCAATAAATGAAAAGTATAATCGTTAAACACGAATTATGTAATTATAATTAATAAAAATAATTTTAATTTGAATATATAAATCACTAAGCTACCAAATTTAATATTTGTCAAACTAACTATTTAGTAATTAATTACATTAATACTATTCTCTTCAACATTAACTAATACAACAAGGGTTGCAATAAAGGGATAAATATTTATTTATTTTTAAGCAGATGTCTCAGATTTGACTCCCCTCTGATTACATACTCGCCTTTGCTAAGAAGCATTTTACTTTCAATGTGAAATTTTCTTATGCAAATTCAAATTTAGTCAGACTTCAATGTGAATATTGAACACCGAATAAAAAATAAAAATAAAAATAAAATCAAATACCATAATGTCAAGTGGCACGAAATGAGTTACGTACTTAGCTTATTTATTTTGAGATGATATTAAATATCAATATTGGCTAGTCTGACATATGGTGGCCAATTTAAAACTTCGACATTATTCATCACACTGTATATCATCCTAGAGATGTCAAAAAGGGTCGGTCCAAGCCTCACGGGTCAAGGAATTTGAAGGGTTGGGACGGGGTGGCCCTTCATTCAGAAGGGCTTGAATATGCTCAATCCAACCCAACCCTTGAAGGGCCGAGGGCTGGGGCGGGCTAGCCCTTTTTTTTATTTTTCTTTTCAAACCTATAATTCTACAACATCAAGAAGCTGAGAAGATTTTCAAATCAAATATGACAAATACTGGTGTTGTTTTATTAACACTAGCAAAAAGCCTAAGGAAATTAGCATGTATCTCATATATCAGATACGCGAGCGAGATAAGTAAGTGATAAGCAAGATTGGAGGGAGGCGAGGGTGCGGGATTTTGTCTATGCATCCTAGATACATGCGAATCTATTTTGATAGAGTGTATCTAGAACATATTAACCTAATTTTGAGTCCATATATTTCGATATATATGTATCTGGACGTACCAAAATCGGGTAAGATTCATAATATTACAACATAGCGTGTATATAAGTAATTAGATTATATACTAGTTAGATTATTGTAAGTTACCCTAATAAAAAGTTTTGGCCTATGGACCGATCGCGGCCTGACCCCAATCAAGCCTGGGCCAAGGGGCTTATATGGATCGGGCTTATAGCCCTAGTTTTAAAAGGACTTGAAAAATTCTATACCAACCCTATCCAATAACGGATTGGATTGGACCGGCCCCATGGGCTAAGCCCATTTTGATGGCTCTAATCACCCATCCCTATAGCAAGGGAGTAGGGACTAATGATATTGTCAAACATATCGTGTAACACACTCAAGGTAACTTTAATTAATGCCTTCATATTACAAATAAACTTCAAATCAAAGGCTAGAATTGACAACAAAATTTTGATCTAATCATATAATTAGGGACAGAAATAAGATTTTTATTAAGAAATAAATTCATATCAATCCCTTTAACTCTATTCTTGATCATATAAAGTTAGTAAAATTCATATATTAGTGTCACAATTGAAACGGTCGATAGTGTATAATTTACCTTGTAATTAAGCATGCAAAACAACTTCGAAACAGGCATTTTACCATTTGGTTTGGACCACAGTTTTATCATTTAATTTGGATTTGATACGATCAAATCGAACTTTATAAGTCAATTGCTTCAGTACAACTTTTGGGATTACTATATAGTGGCCCTATACTAACTCAATAAATGTAATCCTGATTAATTAATTAGTTATGTAATGTACAGAAAGTGCTCCTTCTAGATATGTGTAGATGTACCTAGTTTCAGTTACTACATTTTTCTCCGTCTCGTTATACTCATTTTCCTTTTACACGCTCTTTAAGAAAGCAAAAGTAAGAAGCGTACCTAAAAAATACTCCCTGAATAAAAAAGTAGTGTGGATACCCAAACATTAGAAAATGACCAAAGAAGATAATAAAAAGTCCCCTACCAACAAAGTTGAAAATGGTGTGAATTGGGACTTTGACTAACAAATGGAATTGTGCTGGGCAAATGATTTTTGTCCGTGTAAGCAAACTAACCAGCCAATTAGCAAATTAATACCTAAATTGATGACTACAGCACATGGTAGTTCATTATCTTGTTCTACATGAAAATGACCTCTCATTTTGTTTTTGTTTTTTTTAATGTAGAAGTGAGTACTACTTTTTTTTTTATAAGTAATTATATACTTTTACAAGTTTTCCACCACGCTTTGTTCAATGATGAAGTCTCTCAATATTTATATCTATCATCATGTGATAAGGCGTAACTTGAATCCTTGCCATGCCATGACATGATTATTTCTCATAAGTTTTATATAATCATTATTTAAAGTTAAAACGCAATAATTAAGAAGACATGACTATTTATAATGTTATCCTCACGAGATCAAATCTCAAGGTTACGTTCTTACATCTTAATATGCATTGCAGTTAGATTCTCTTGTTCGTTTGTTAAAATATACATATATACACATGTTATAATTTCGTTTACTTTTACAATGTTGATTTTTTCTTTCACACTCCCACTCACTCAAGTTTTTATTTTTCGGTTGGGGTGGGGATTAACGAAGGGGATCCTGATATAAAAAATCAAGTCTTTCGATTAATTTTGTAAAAATAAAGATACATGTGAGTCATTTTTTTTTATATAATCAAAAATATATCTGCTCTAAATTATAATTAAGTTAAAATATATACCAAACCCTTTTTCCTATATTCAATATTGCATTTTTATTCATCTGCTTTTCTTTTTTACCTTCTAAAAAAAACCTAGGTGAACGAATAAACTATTTGGGAGTTGGAAGTCAAAACGGTAACTTTTTCCCTCAAACAAACATAAACGGTATATCAAAAAAAAATTAAACCAAAATGGTAAAATCGCTCTTGATAGAGCGATAACTGTTTACGCGTCGATTAAAATCGCTGCTGAAAAAAACATTTTTTTTAAAAAAAGACTGATATCGCTGCCCATGCAGCGTGTTTCCTCAATTTTTTTAATTTTTTTTTTTGAAAAACTGAAATCTCCTCAAACTTTTTATTTTGTTTTTGAAAAACTATAATCGCTGCCAGCGATTTCCGTCAAAAAAATAAATTAATTGTTGCTTATTGATTTATAAAAGAAAAGTTCAAATAAATTTTACATGATTTTCCCCTCCTTTGTAATGAATCTCATTGTATTTTGCCACCTAGTTGATCCATGAGAACTGCAAACTTTGCCAACAATACTATAGGCACAATTAAAAAGAAAACAAATTGAGGAAAATCGCTGCCCAAGCAGCAATTTCAGTTTTTTTTAAAAACAAAATTGAGAAAAAACACTGCCCATGCAGCGATATCAATTATTAATTTTTTGACAAAACCGCTACTTCAGCAGCGATTTTAATCTTTGTTCGAAAGACATCGTTTCCTCAGGAGCGATTTTGCCCTTTTGGTTTAATTTTTTTTTTGATATACCATTTATATCTTTTTGAGGAAAAAAGTTATCGTTTTGACTTTGGACTCAACTATATGGTGGTCTTTTTTTGTCCTTGGATTTGGGACTTGGTGGAAATTAGTGGGGTTGCTTTTGACAAATGTTATCCTTACGAGATCAAATCTCAATGTTCTTACATCTTAACATGCATTACAGTAATGTTTTTTGTTCGTTATGTTAAAATATAAATATGTTATAATTTTTTTACTCACTCTAGTTTTTTTATTTTTTGGTTGGGGTGGGGGTTGAGGGCGAAGAAAAAAGGGTTTTATATACCCCTCAACTAATTTTATACTGATAGTGATATATATGAGTCATTTTTATAATAAAAGTTATATCAACTCTAAATAATAAAATTGAGAGTATATCGGATCATTTTCCTTATATTCAATTAACATTGCAATTTTGTTCACTGCTTTTATGTCACAGGCATAGACTTCTATCTTTATTAGTGGAAGAAATTTTTGTCATTTGGTTGACTTTGGAATTTAGACTTGAACATATGTCTCTGTTTCTTAATACTTTTCCTTTTTAATTTATTTATCTAATTTTAATTTGACATATAATTTTAATCATATAATCTCAATTTAAAAATATGTATAGTGTCCTAAATTAGAATGTTATTTTATCTTGTATAATCTTAAATATATTACTAAAATGTGAATAGAATTTTGGATGGTGATTGGTGAACACAAGAATGAATAAAATGAATGAGGAAGAAAAGAGGGAAAAACCTATGGTCAAACCAAAATGTGACTTCCAACTCACCTTTGTCAAATGCAAATTAATTACACTTCTTGTTTGTTGAATTTTATCTTTTAAGATTTTTATTGTTGAATTCATATTTGAAACGATGTATTCAAACCTAATATATATTATAACTTTAATGAATTTTTACTTATATATCTATATTGCATGTTGAAACTATTGGGTTAACCTAACTGCCACACCTATTTACACATGATTTAAAATATGAAAACTTCACAATTTGCAAAAACTATCAAAACTTTCTTAACTCTTATACGATCCTACCATCCAAATCATAATTTGTAAACAAGATATCAGAAATATTAATAAATCATGAATCTCTAAGTTTTTTTTTTTTTACATTGAAAAAAACTTAGGTCAACGCATAAACTATTTGGAGGTCTTCATTTGTCCATGGAATTGGGACTTGGTGGAAATTAGTGGGGTTGCTTTTGACAAATTTGGCCTCATGAGCCAAAGATTTAATTTTCTTCAATTCCTCTGATTTTGATTTGTTTTGTCGGCCAATTCTATGTTATTGCAATTGAATTGATAAATCCAATAATCGTTCTCTTGATCATTTTAAAAAAAAAACAGTAATTAACATTTGCATAAATACAACCACTTTTTTGCACCCCCTAAAATTAATGCAATAAAATTAGCTATCTTTTTGTAGAGTTGTAGGATTAATTAATCAAGTGTTTTAATTTGTGGTCCCTTTCATTATCTCTCACACAATGTGATAAACATAAAACTTAAGTAGTTGTTTATAACAATGTATTACCTTGACTTCGTATTTCTAAATACGTTCCTTTTCCAAAACTTATAGTTGGACTCAATTCAGAAAGAACTAGAAGGATTACATCTTATTCCGAATAAAAAAAAATGTGAGAATTAATAAATCAACTACTTGTCGATTATTTTTAAAATATATATGTTGTTGAGAAATTAAAAGAAGCTAGCATCATTGGCATGTGCAAAACCAAGGAGAAGTGTTTAAAAATTGTTACGATCTATTATGATAAAAGAATAGTATATACTTATAAGATAACAAGTGAATATAACATTAATCAATTATTATATATTAAAATGGACAGCTTTAAGACAGCAATATTCGACGTAAGATATGGTATAGTACTAGTTAAAAAAAGATGCATCAAGCACAAGAACCAGCGTGAATATAATATCTATATATCATGATACTAAATAGCATCATTTGCTTCCACTTTATTTTTCTTTAATAACTTAGAGAAGAGTGTTATATATTGCTACTTATTTCTTCCGTTTTAATTTATATGTGGTAGTTTGAATTTTAAAATTCAAAAAATAATTTTGATTGTGAATTTTGATATTAGTTTTTTAGAATAATTTTTATATTTGATAACTACATAAATGCAGAGGCGGAGCTAGGTGGGGGTTCAGACGAATCCACTAGCTTTTTCGTAGATCCTATATTTATATTAGAAAATTAAATAAATATATGTATATTAACTTGTGAACCCCTAAATAAAATTAATTTAAAATCTCAAACTCCTGACCTTGGCTCCGCTTCTGCATAAATGTACTAAATGTCATAATAATTGACAATTAAAAATATTTATAAATAGATAAAAAGCTTACGATAAACAAAAAACTCATTTGAATTTCAAAATTAAAAAGTGTTGCATAAATTGAAACGACAACAAATGGAGTACATTATTTTTCATTTTAATATTTGTTTATTTTGTATGACAGACGTAAAGCTAGTATGTTTTAACAATAATTACCAGATAGTTTCCTTCCGACATTTGCAACTTTATTACTATCCTTCAAAGTCAAACAATACATTTGACCACCCAAGTTACCAAAAATAAAACTAATTTTAAAAATAATTGCAGTTCTAAATTTAATTATTATTATTTTATTTTATTTTTTTGACATTAAGAATAAAAAGATAAACATATAATAAAATTCTCTTAATTTAATAATATTAATTTGAATAAGTATATTAAAATAACTATTCAATAGACTGGTGGACTAAATGATCAATTTTACTGTCCTTAATAGAGACCTTTACAATTTAAAAAATTTAAAGCTTGAATAACCCATTTTATTTACATTTTTTAAAACAAACAATGTAAGATTTTTTTTAAAATTTTATTTAGAGGTATTTGAGTTGACTAGAATAAGAGGGTGTTTGGATTGACTTAAAAATTGGTCAAACCTACTTTTAAGTCAGTTTTTGACTTCTGCAAGTGTTTGACAAGTATAAAAAACAATTTAAAATAAATCAAAAATGACTTAAAATAAGTTTTAAAGTGTTTGACAAGGTAAAAAATGACTTATAATAAGTTAGAAATGACTTAAAATAAGTCAGAAACCAAAAGTAGGTCCCTCCCTATTTTTTATTTTTTGACTTAAAAATCATTTTAATTTGACTTTTTATTTTTGACTTAAAAATTACTTTTTTAAAGTCAATCCAAACGGATTCTAACACTGTAGCTAGTAGTTGTAATAAACCAATACGTACACATGGGTTTTCTTGCTGGCAACTCGTATTGGAAAAACAAATAAGAATTGCAAACAAAGGAAAAAGAGCAATTAAAATAGCGGCCAAGTTGATGATACATCGAAGTTTATTACTAGTACTTTTGTTTTAATTTATGCGATGAATAATGATGATTTTTCATTGTATAAAATATTAAAAATTAAGTTTTATAATAAATTATTATTAAATATAATATTATATACATTGAGACATAAAAATTAATTATATAGTTATGAATGTAGACTATTTTCAACGATAATATACATTTCCAAGTACAACAATTATAATTCCCCTCATTAACACATATGATCGATCCCCTCTCTCGTCATTATCAGCCTTCATGGGCTGAACCCATCGGTAGCCTCTTAAAGTTGGCACCAATTTTCACTTAGACACTTTAACTAAGCTTTGTTCATTTTAGACACCTCATGTCATGGTCCATTCGGACATTTTTTTAATTATCAGTCAAATATATAAAGTGTTTATAATACACTTGTCGATGACGTGTCAAAATGACGAATTAAATAAAGACACGTGGCATATATATAAAAAATAATTCTCAAATAATGATTTTTAGTACAAAAAAGAAGTGACCAATGAGTGAATGACACGTGGAATTTTTGCCCAAAGATTTTAAACATAAAAAACAAACCCCACCCACCCCGACCCCTGCGTTTTTCTCCACTCTTCCCCCACCCACCCAGCGTCTTCTTCACCTCTACCCACCCTAAGCCCAACCCCTTCCCCACCCACGTCATCTCCTCGAATAGAATAACAAACCCACATATACCACTCTTCAAATCTAATTTGAGATTATTCATGAATTCATGATTTTCCATCTTTCTTCTTCTTTACGATTGCAGGGGTCTTCACATTGTCTTCTTTTAATTCTTATTATATCATTATATTATAAGTCCATGGGTTCAAATTCTTTTTTTTTTTGTCTGTACCATTATCAAATTTATTTCTCCATAAAAGGAGTTTAAGTTTTGGGAGATGATGGCTGAAAAATGAGGAAGAAGATGAAAAAAGAAGAAGATTAAATAAGCCTTTCATGCGCTGGTAATGAGTATATTACATTCTCTATGACATATCAGCAAAAAATGTCAAAATGACATAGTGGGATATGACATAAGGTGTCTAAAATAAACAAAGCTGAGTTGAGGTGTCTAAGTGAAAATTGGTGCCAACTTAAGGGGGCCACCGATGGGTTCCCCCTTATTTATTAAAAGGCCAAACACATACACAACCCCTCTAATTTGTCCTCATTGTTTATTTTGACACTGCGTTATGTATCATTTTAATACGAAATACTATATTTATGATTTTATTTATTTTTATATATGTTATTCAATTGTAGTTTCTTATTTTTCAAAAAATGACATGTGTTAGTTGATTTTAGTAAAAAAAATAAATTAAAAATTAACGAACAAACATTAATTCTTTTTTAAAAAATAATAATTTATTTTAAAGATTTTTTCTATAATTTTTGTGTGAAAAATAACTGACGAAATTGTGTTGGTTTTCTTTCTTAAAAAATCATCAATATCCCGAAAAGTCAGTCGAGTTGTAACATTTATTAGTAGTGTTATTAGCAATGAACAAGAGTTTCTTTTTTTACTCGTATTAAAATTGCATTTTTTAATTCATATCGAGTCATATTAAAAATTAAAAGCGAGTATTTGTGTTAAATTCAGATAGCCTAAATGATAAGAAAAATAAACAAATATGTAGTGTTATTTAATTTAATTGAATGTTTAAGAAAGAAAATTAAAGAAGTTTCGTCTATTTATATTCATGCAAAAATACAGAGAAAATCACAAAAAATAATATTATTATTTCAAAAAATTGTGTTCGTTCGCTAATTTTTTAATTTTTTTAAATGAAAATTAATAGCCACCCTTAATTTTTTTAAAATAAGAACTGCAATTGAAGAAAATAAATAAAAATAAAGAAATCATAAAAATTAGTATTTGTGTTTAAATCGTACATAAAAAATTGAGTTTAAGGGTTAAAATGGAACAACCCTATGTTGAAATGCCAAAATGAAAAAAATGAAGGTAAGTTATAGGGGTTGTGTATATGTTTGGCCTTAATTTTTTTTATAAAAAAATAACTTCTCTTTTATATATTTTTTGTCTCGTATATATATAAAACTTGTCATTTTCTATGCATTAGCCAAAACTTTAGAGTCTGTTTGGTATTAGTGCTAAAAATTACTTATTTTAAAAGTGTTTTTTTAAAAACAGCTTTTTAGAAAAATGTTTTTTTTCTTAAAAAAATAATAATTTGTGTTTGACAAATTCATTTGAAAAGTGTTTTTGATAAGCAATTTGTGTTTGGCTAAATTTTTTTTAAAAACGCTTTTGAGAGTCAAATTACAAAAAAGGGCAAGGATCAATGTGCTTTTAATATTATGATAACTTTATAGAGAGAAACCATTTTAAACATCCAATACAAAACTTTAATTACATTTTTTATTTAATTAATTAAATGTACATATTCAAATTTTCATTCAATATTATGCATAGATAAAAATTGTTGAAAAATATTGAAAAGAAGATTCTTTTTGTTATTTGTTACCTATTCTCTTGAATTCAATCTTAGCTATTATCCTTTTGTTTTTTGTTATAATACTCTAAAGTTTTAAAATTTTCAAATTAAAATAAAATAATACATAAATTAAGAAAATAAAAAAATTTGTTGTTTATTACTTCTTTGGGATGGTCTAAATCTTTAATTGTTACTTTTTCTCTCTCTTGTTTTTAATCTTGCAAAAATATTGTTGTTACTTTTATTTTTAATTATGTAAAATAATACGTAAAATTATATCTACAATATAAAATATATATAATAATATAAAAACATAAACAAAATTAATTTTTATTATATAGAAATAAAAAATAAAATTCTTGAATGAAAATTAACCAAACTTATGAGATATGTTAATTAATTAATAAGGGATATATTGATAAATATGTATATATGTAAGAGATATTTTAGTCTTCAAAATAATAATTTTCTGTTTCTGCTTCTGCTTTTTGTTAAAAACTAATTTTTTTTAGCTTCTACGATTCTACTCAATAGCAAAAAAACTGCTTCCACTTTAATTTAAAAGCGGTTTTAAGGATTTGTCAAACACATAGAGCCTGTTTGACATTGATGTTGGGATGCCAAAACACTTATTTTGAGAAAACAAAAAAAATTATTGAAAAAATAATTGTTTGACAAATCGGTTAAAGTGCTTTTAAATGGAAGCAGAAGCAACTAGTTTGCGGTTGGGAAGAAGCTAAAAATTTCTTCTTTTTAAAAAAAGCAGAAACAGAAACAGAAACAAAAAAATATTTTTCTCAAGACTAAAATATCATTTTTCATATATACATAATTACATATTACCAATATATTTCTTAGTAATAAATTAGTATATTTCATAAGTTTGGTTAAATTTCATTTAAGAATTTTATTTTTTATTTTATATAATAAATATTATAATTTATTTTGCGTTTATATATTATTATTTTATATATTATATATTATTTTACGTATTATTTTGTAGAATTAGATTAAAGGTAACATTAATATTTTTTCAAGATTAGAAAAGAAGAAAAAAAATAACAATTAGATATTTCAGCCACCCAAAAAAGGTATAATATTGATTGAAAATTTAATGATGTAAATTTTAATTTGAAAAAAATTAAAAAGTTAATTAATTTAGATATTTAAAATAGTTTCTCTCAATAAAATAATTTTAATATTAGAAGTACATTAATAGTTGTCCTTTTTTGTAATTTGACTCTTAAAAACACTTTTTGAAAAACATTAGCCAAACACAATTTGCTTATGAAAAACATTTTTCAAATGAATTAGCCAAACACAATTTTTTTTTTCAAAATCACTTTTCTAAAAAGCCATTTTAAAAAAGTGCTTCTTAAAATAAGTTGTTTTTAGCAGTAATGCCAAAAATACTTTTAATTTTTCAAAAAAAAAATGTTTTTTTCTCAAAAAAACACTTCTGATCTCCCAACAACAATGCCAAACAAGCTGTTAGACAGAAATAAGCTAATGTTTGCGTCTTCCATGATGATCCGATTAGTATACATGGATAAGTTGTCACAATTCGAATTATAATTAGACTTACTACTTTACTGTCGGAATCACTATACTTTCAAGTTATAATATATTTTAATTAATCATCTGAATAAATAATAAAATATTTTTGTTAATCTTGTTGTGTATGATTAAAATAAGAACACATATATTAAGTGGTTAATTTATTTATATAATGAGTTTTTGTGAACACGTGAATCATTTTTTCTAAAACATAAATTTAAAATATCTAAAAAAGTACTTTATCATAATTAGTTTGAGACAAAATGAGTCCTAATACTTGAAATTCAATAATATATTTAAAATATATTTATTATTAAGAAGCAAGGAAAATAAAATACATACAAATTTTATTTTTATCTTTACCGGATAAAAAAATTGTTGCCAATAACCCTTCTCCTAAAAACAAAAGTTATGCCAAGCAAAATCTACACGAAAATATGACAATAATAAAAAATATAAAGCAAAAATCAACCGTTGGAAATTAGGTAACTGCGGATTACTAACGCTACTTTTAATTAACGCGCAAAAATAAACCGTTGAAAATGAAGTAACTGCTGATTACTAACGCTATTTCTAAAATTAGGTAACTGCGGATTAGTAACGCTACTTCTAACACTATGTAAAGCAAAAATCAACCGTTGGAAATTAGGTAACTGCGGATTACTAACGCTACTTTTAATTAACGCGCAAAAATAAACCGTTGAAAATGAAGTAACTGCTGATTACTAACGCTATTTCTAAAATTAGGTAACTGCGGATTAGTAACGCTACTTCTAACACTATGATAAGGCGGCGGTGAGTCATATTGCGATTTCTTGGGGCTTACGAATTGAGTATTCGAAGCCCAAAATCGTACCAAAGTCCAGATACGCCTAAGGCTCAGCCCAACACAATGTACTCTTGTGAGATTATTGTCCGTTGAGACCTTTTCAAGGTCCAGACTATGGAGAACTGAATTTCAACTCAATGTCGCTGTCACAATGGAAATTAAAGAAATTGATGTTGACTACTCAATGCATCTTCATTGCTATTTGCCTCAGAGTTTGAGACTTTCAAGACTCTGTCAAGTATGTGTAACATGATTTATCTATCTATCTATCTTGTCAATTTTATTCTTTTGATTGTATCTGTTGTGTTTTTGTCCAGTTCAAAAATTGTGACTGAAAAATGGGGAAAAAGCAAATAATGTTGCCGGCGAATGAAGTAGACCTTACTGCAGTCAAATATGTGCCCGAAAAAATTGAAGGTTTTGTGTTTCATCTTTTTCGCTATGATGACATTGGCAGTATCATTTTTTTTCGCCCTGAGTTTTTATTTTAATTGATTTGCAGCTCCACATTTGACGGGGCTTTGGTTCAAGTTGTTTGTTAAAGTAATGGAGGCACCTGTAATTGGTTCTTTAATTGCTAGTCATCTGAAGGAGAAGAATGGGATTACTGAGGTTTGTTTACTTGCAATTTTTTGTATCTTGATGCATAAAAAGGAGATCAAGAAATTAAAGAACGGTTGTGTTTTTATTGTCAGATTCTGAAGAATACTGTGATACCAGAGGTTCCCATGTTCATTCCCCAATTTCCTCTTCAAGGTTCTCTATTAAGCTCTTGCTGATTATCTTTCACTATTTTATTGATATTTTGTGTGTTTAAGTGATACCAGTTAGTTGGGATTAAGTTTTAATCATGTTTGTACATTTGCGTTAAGTCGGTCTAATGTTTTCTAGTGAAACTAGTTTCTAATATTAGATTGGGACGAGATTAAATTAGAGCGACATAACTGATTCCGACTTGCTTGTGATTGAGTCATAATTGTTATTGTGTTGTATACTGTATGTATAGTGTACATCGATTTTTCATCATGGAGTAGGAAAATACTTATTCCTTTTAAATATGTCATTCCACTGAGGTGGTGCTGCTTAACCATCTTATTGTACTCCTTGTTATCTCTTTTCCCCCCCTATTAGTTGGTGATAAAATAATACTCAGCTGATTTTCGGACATATAACTGGAAAGAAGAATAATATTTCCATGATTTTGTTGAAGTTAGAATTCAGGAATTAAGGTGCTTTTTCTAATGGTACTGACTTGTTTAGTATGTATATGTATTAGAGCCAGAGCCTGGTGTTGTTTGCTTAGAAGAAGATGGAAAACCTGAAGAACGGGTTGCTTTAGCATTGAAGTGTCTTCCACATTATGATCCTACTTGCAGATGGAGTTCTGATTCAGGAGAACCATTCCAATTCCGCTATTGGAAAATTCGTGATTATGGATATGCTTACAGATCTAAGCTTACGACCCCATCTATGGCAAGTGACTTTTCATTCTTTGTTTTATTTCGGTCATCTTCAAGACTAATAAACCTCTGTCATGCTAAAGGTTGCAGAACACTTTATCTCAGCAATGGAGGTATTTAATAGTAAGCAGCAATCAGCACCACTATTAATCTCATTTGACCCCGAGGAAGTGAGAAGGCAAGCGGCAGCTTCCACTCAAAGATTTGAGGAAGGTATTTTTATTTGTTGATGTGCATAAAGTTGGATCTTGTAAGAACCTACATATGCAATTCACAATTTGTCTTTTTTTCTCTCTAAGTTTACAGCACACGGCATCAAATAAATGATATTCGCTTCCTGCAAATAAAGCTTATCTCAAATTACTGTGCCAAGTCTGCTGATTTTGTTACTAAACCGTATTCCCTTTCATCTTTTTTTTCTTTAATGATGTGGTCATGGAGGAAACCCGTTGTCAATCTTGGATGGGATTTTCACTGCAGTCAAGGATGACATTGATTGCTATCCTCATCCTTCAAAGGGTATTTGTTTAACTTCATATTTCCTCTGTAAATATCTCTGCCATTTTTAGCTGAACATCTTTCCCCGTAAAAAAGTGCAGGTGGTTCTAAATGGTTTCATGAGGTTCGCCAGGTAAAGGCAGATGGGGTTTCTGTGTCAAGATTACGAAACAGTGGTGCAATTTTAGTAGGAAAGACAAATATGCATGAGTTTGGTATGGGCACAACAGGAAATAATCCAAATTACGGGTAAACTTGTTTCCTTGTAGGTTATCCAAATTATGGGTAAACTTGTTTCCTTGAACCTACAAATTGTTGAAAAAATGATTTCCAACACAAATAGCAAACATGACTATTTTTTTTTTAAAGATATGTGCTAAATATTGGCTTTGTGAATGTTGAAGAAGGATTTCAGTCTTTCACATTTAACAGGAGTATGCTAAAGACGTCCCTCAAAAGAACACTTCTTTTTATTTCTCTATCTTCCTTTCTGTTTCAATTTTGATCTTTCTGTGACTGAGTATTGGATGTTCTGAAGCAGTCATTTATGGCTCAACCTTTGCCAACATAGCATAAGGTTCACCAGAGTGGTTTATTCCTAGTTCATTCTTCTTGATCAAGAGAGGTTGTCGGGTGGTGTTTTTTTGGCTGTTATGTGATCATTGCCACATTTTGACTCATTTAACTGCAGAATAGTAATACTTTTGTTTCCCTACATCTCTTTTGAATGATGATTCTTTACTTAAGTTACATATTTCAACATGTCTAATAAAAAATGTTGTCCAGTCCAGTTATTACATCTTTGTAGTCTTTTTCCTTTGGTTGGTGACTGAGAGTCTTGCTTGAGTTATATTTGATAAGCCACTCATACAGACCGCTTTAGATATCTTTCCCTTGTTCTCGGAATATAATTTTTTGAAGTGTATCTGGGAACTATTGTTTCTTGGGTAACTTTAGGTTGAGTGTATATTTTACCTTTCACAGCAGTAATGAGCATTTTCCTATGGCAGTACACCTGGAAATCCGCATAATCCAAAAAGGTACACAGGTGGTTCTTCCTCAGGTTCAGCTGCAATTGTTGCTTCTGGATTGTGCTCAGCAGCATTGGGAACAGATGGTGGAGGTTGTATGACATATTGGGCGTAGTGAATTAGTAATTTGTTTTAAAATGGTTATAGATTTTCAAGATTCATTCATTTGAAGTCCAGGTTCAGTACGAATTCCTGCTTCTCTTTGCGGGGTTGTGGGCTTGAAAACAACATTTGGACGGACTGACCTGACAGGGTAAGTTCATGAATGGCAGGTCAATGTGCATCTATACCTTATTGCTTATGAATTATATTGTTCCCTTCAGGAAAACTTTCTGTCTGCTGTCAAAGCTATGATCTTCTGCCTCATACAACTTGCCTCCCTCGTACTCCAGCCTAAAAATTGTTCTTTTCTTTAGTTATCCCTATTTTCTGGATTCTTAAAGTCTCTATGTTAACATGTATTCTTCAATATCTGTGAAGGGCATTTTTCATTTCGCTTGTGGATAAGTGAAACAATCATTATAAACCTAAAACTCTGTGTAAGGCATGAAATCAAGTATATTTTTTCTAGGCCATAGTTAAACTCAAACGCATTATTTCCCAGGCACTTCATGGTATGAGAAATAAGGTAGCTTTGTAGAGAAGTGATGCCTTTACTGCAGTAGTTTATAACTCTATTCTGCACATTGCTTAGAAATGTAATCAAAGAAGAGCCCTATACGCTTTCTACACACACACTACTTACATAATCCATACCGTGATACGACAGCAAAGGAGACACCAAGTACATGCACTACTTACATCTTGCAGATTCATAAATAATTCAAGATTAAGGTATCGGTGAAAAAAAGAAAGGTTTTTGGTTTTCTGTTCTTTCATTACAGAATCCAAAAACAAGAAAATGCCAATGAACTTCACGTCCCGTGAATGCTGTTTGAGTGCGCACAGAAGCAAGCTAATTTTTCTTACAAATTTTGGTCAGATGACTTTTTTTTGTATGCATGAACATGGAGAGTGATGTTTCATCTAGTCATGTCCAAGAAGCTAGATGCTAAAAAATAATAATATTAAGTTCATTTTATGTTGTGATATGTTTCATTTTGGCCATTGTCAATTATATTAGAATGAATTCCCATACACTTGCAGAATTTGGAAATCGGAAAAAGTGGCCCATATTTGAAATTTGATCAGAAGTACGTGATAATATTTAGGTTATTTAACTCTATCAGGCATATTTTATAAACATTTTCAATGATTGTGATTGCATGTTGCAAGGGTAGATATGTGTATAATTTTGTCCATCTCTGTTCTTTTCTCAGGTCACTGTGGGAAGCAGGAACTGTCACAATTATTGGACCCATTACAGCTACAGTTGAGGATGCCATACTTGTGTTAGTAATTGGGTTTAACTGCCAATTTCCTTACAAACAAATAGTCAATTCTGGTCATGAAAATCTCTGATATCACCTTACTGTGTACAGTCAAACCATGGATTTTTTTTAATTTACCTCTTTGACTTGATTACATATGCACCTAGAATTATTTTGGTGTTGCACTGTTTGCACTTTGCATCAATTTCATTTACCTTTATGTGAGCTAAAACAATGGTGAAGAAGATGCAACAAGAACAACATTCGCAGTACAGTCCCACAAATGGGGTCCGGGGAGGCTGGGGAGTACGCAGACCTTGTAAAGATAGATCAATTAGGTTGTATATATTTTTGTAAAAAATAGGTTGTATGTTTGGGGATCTTTTTGTTAAATTTGGCAGCTATCTTGATCATGGTGATAACCACTCTTTTGGTTGATATGTGTTGATTATGGCTATTTCCTACAACTTTTCAGGTATGCAGCAATCTCGGGATCCTCTCCAGCTGATCGAATTCGTCTGAATCCTGTAATCACTCACAAAGTGTACTTTTGCAAAATTTCAAGATATTTTTCTGCTTGAGGGTTCAGTTTTAACCTTTTTTTTCCCTTCATTCGTGTAAATACTTTAGCTAATATTAGTAAATAGAGTATCAGATCATTTTTCAACGTCGAGTTTGATCATCTGTGATACTGAAGTATGTTGGTTACCATAATAACTCAGTTTGGGGTATTTTTCTTCAGAGATCTGTTCTGATCCTGGTTCAGTTTGGGGGATGTTTCTTCCGCTGAATGTCCCATTGTTCCTGTTTTTATACATTCTGCAGTATTCACTCTACTAATATCATGTAAGATTATAGAAGACTATATTAGTTAAATTGCTGAAAAAAATTGTGACATTTCCCTATCCATTATAACCTTGTTGTTTTAGGTCCCCCAAATGGATTTGATATATCTAAACAAGACCAATCTTAAGCATAGGATTAAGTTGATCCTATACTTGTACCGGAGACTGTTGAAGTCGGTTCAATGCCAAATGAGTTATTTTCATTGGATTAAAAAGTTGTACTCTGCATTAAGCATGCTGTTTTCTACTCACATTATTACTGATTGATTTTTCATTTTGCAGTCCATCCCTTGTTTACCAGATTTATCTTCCAGTGAGGGTTCAAATATCTTGGGATCACTTACCTTGGGAAAGTATACAAAGGTGTTGCACTTCAGTTCTCTTAAGGTTGTTGGTGATTTTAACCTTCTTGGTTGAGCTTTGGCTGATATGAGACATGTTTTACAGTGGTTTAACGATGTTAGCTCGACCGACATATCTGATAAGTGTGAAGATGTCCTAAACCAACTATTTCGTCTGTATGGGTGCAAAGTAAGTCCATAGTACTCTTTATTACGTATGTGATTCTGTCTGACTCATGCTTTTTACATCAAGATTATTGTCTATTTCAGAAGACTTCATGTTTAAAGTTCAGGTTCACTTTTCTGGATTTAATTTTGTTTATTCTATTTTTCTTGCTTAACTCTTTGCAATCAAGACAACAGAGATTGTCATACCGGAGCTTCGTGAGCTGCGCACAGCCCATACTGTTACTTTTGGATCTGAATCACTGTGCTTACTGAATCCTGATTGCGAGGCTGGGTATATTTATTTTCCATCATGCTATTTGTACGACTGCTTGGTATGTTGTTGTTTGGACTAATATAGAATTTCTTTCATTTTATGTAGGAAAGGAGTTAGATTGACTAATGATACTCGCACAAATCTGGCACTTTTCAGATCATTTGCAGCATCTGACTATATATCTGCCCAGTGCCTTAGGTAAAGAATTAGTTAGTGAATATTTTCATACATGTCGAAACAATTTGTTCAACTATTGTTTGTTAAAGTATCAAATTAGGGATGTGAAAGCTGCTGCAAGTGTATTGTGGATCATTGACATTTTAACATTTGGTTCAACATTTAGTAGGCATTCCTAGCTTTAACCACATCAGCGATTTTAGGTTTACTTACTTCACTATAAGCTCATTATGTGTAAAATCTTAGAAAGTTACCTGATATTAAATTTTCAATTGGAGGAAAGATATGCTCATAGCTTGTGCACGGAAACAAATTTAAACTCCAATAGAAGAGCATGTCAGAATCCATGTTCTTGTCATTAATTTCATGGTTTCTTTACTCCATAGTTACGTTGCGTCTCTGAAGTGTCATTTAATGGTTTTTTTTGTCTATGTTTTGGAAAAATGTCAAGTGCCAAATGTACTACTATGTTTTATCTAAATGTTAAAAGATTTCCGTCTTGCTATGGAATTGCATTTAGAAATATGATGAAGTCTATTCAATTTATTTCAGCTTTCCTGTGTCTCTTATTGCAGGCGAAGGATAATGTACTACCACATGGAGATTTTCAAGAAAGTAGATGTCATTGTAACACCTACCACTGGGTAAACTAATTTCTGTTAACTATTTTCCTTATCTTTTAGTTGATGGAAGTTTCAGGAAGTTGGTTTCAGAAATAGTTATGTAAAAGAGAGTAGAATTTTCTGAAGTCCTCTTGCAATATTTGACATAAGATTGTACTTCAATGGAAGTCAAAATTTTAGATGATTGGTGCAAAATAGGAACTATATGTTTCTTTTTACTTCACGTGGATAATGGTTAATCAGTGAATGACTCAATAAGAGTATTAAGGATTAGGATATTTCTCATGTCTTTGAAGTTATACCCCATAATTTAGCTTGACGATTGAAGTCACATTTGTCTGATGTTATGATCCACAGAGGATTTCCATTGAATACCTCACTCACGAAGTTTACACATCAAATGGAAATGTATATGTTCATAAATTTCTAATTTTACTTTTTTTTCCAGAATGACGGCCCCAGAAATTCCAGAAAGTGCTCTTGCAGTTGGAGAGACAAATTTGCAAGTTGTAGGTAGGTTAACATCTGTTTCTATTTTTTTTTTTAAATTATCATTTACAAATAAAAAGACATCATTTTATTACTTTGTAGTAGTCATTAGTAGTCGTTGGATATATTAAGTATGAGAATGCAATGCTATTTCACGAGATATCTTATGAATAAAATATTTGATGTTTGACTGGTTGGTAGATTCAGAAATTTGATTTTTGCATGCATTGAAGACAGATTGTACTTTGATAATTAAAGTCCCGAAGCGTTCTATCTCAAAATATTATCAATTCTACAACAGTTCTTTTTGTTGTTATGATGAGCACTTCATGATGATCAACTCTATTTAGACTACTTATTTCATCATTTGCTATTGTTTTCAGCAAGCCTAATGCAATTTGCTATGACAGCAAATGTTCTTGGACTTCCGGCAATTTCTGTCCCTGTAAGTGATATTCATCTTTTTCCTCTTAGGCAGTTATCTGAGAGTAAATCGCATAAAAGGATATGGAATAGAAGGATAAGAACGTGCATGTTGATAATATACAAACAATGCTCCTATTCTAAGCATTTCAAGGACCTGCTCACCTTCTTTCCAATTAATATTGACACACAGCAGTAAAAATGAATGACTGAACGCTCTCTCTCTTCACAACTTTCTCCATTTGTATTTGCACAATCTCTGTTCCCTTTAAAACTAAGATGTCTCTTTGATTGATGGCTACCACCATAGGATTCAAAATTATTCTAAAACTCGTGGATGTCAAATATCTATCAACATCATGTGTTTAAAATTTATTATTGTTATACTTTTCTTTTCTTTTCATGCTTAGATTGGTCATGATAAGCAAGGACTTCCAATAGGCTTGCAACTTATTGGTCGTCCGTGGTGTGAAGCTTCAATCTTGCGTTTAGCTGCTGCAATAGAGGTATTCTCCTCCCCTCCTACCACCACCCGTTCCCAACTAACAAAGTTACAAACTGCTAAAATGTTCAAACAAGTATTGACAGGAGATTTGACTTGTGCTTTCAGGAAATCTCTGCAGAGTATAGGAAGAAGCCAGTGGAGTTCTATGACATCTTCAAAGGGAAGTCTAATTTTAACAGTTTCCATGACTGACTACACTGAAAGAAAGTGAGGAATTGACAGGAATAAGTTTGTGTAGGAAAAATTGATTCCACTTCTTGAATAGCCACTGATTGGCACATTTATTTCCACTTAATAGTCATTAATTGGCCATTACTGCTAATTCAGATATTAAGTGAGAAACCAAGACAAAATATATATATATATTTCTTTTTCTCATTTTCTTCAGTGCTGGGTTTTTGTTTTTAGTTTACAAGAAAAGAGTTTGTTGGATTTCGGAATTTATCTTATACTCCCTCCGTCCAACAATACTAAAAATAGATGTCCAATAATACTTGTTCACTTTATGAAATCCATGGATAATTTTACACTTAGTTCCTAATTTATCCTTACCATTAATTATAGTCATTTCCCTTTATTATATTCAAAGGGTGATATAGTAAAATTACCCTTTATTTATAATTTCTTAAGGGGTGTGTCAAGTCAATAGTGGACAACTATTGTTGGACAAAGAGAGTAGCTGAAATGTGAATATATAGATGTCTCAAGTTTTGGAAAATGTACAATCACTTTCCTATTTCTTCTTTGGACTCTGTCTCTCTTAGCATACATGCATATCCATATAAGAACCCTCATCTTTGCTAGCTTCGACTTTTGAATGTGTGCACTCTTGTTCCGTACAACAAATAACATAAAAAAATAATAATAACAAATTTGATTAGAAATCACAACTGAATTTTTTTTTTTAAAAAAACTAACAGTAATGCCAAAATATTAATAAAAAAGAAATACAAAAATTAAACGTTACAGCGCAGACTAGTTTTTTTTATTTGTTTTTCTTCTCACCTTATTTAATTGATTTCTCCTTCAAAATCCAACCGCTTTTTATTGCTAACAGTAAATCCAGTTGAAAAGTTATATTCCTAAATACACCACAATTAAACAAAAAGAATCAATAACACAAAAACCGAATTGTAAAGTTGAACAAAATTTACTCAATAATGATAAATTCATTTGAAAAGATCGAATACTGAAACATACTTTAAAATGTTAGCGTGTTTGTGGTTATGTTTTTTAAACTGATTCTATAATTTATTTGTATTTTGCAACCGAGTATATTAATATGTTTTATTGAATATTTTTTGTTTTTTATTTGACGATTATGAATTTTAACTAGTTTAGTGTTAGTTTGCCAAAATAGCCTTGGACCATTTCCAACCCACCTCTATTTTACTCTCCATTCTCTATATTTGGAGAGTAAAATAGAGAATGGGATCTCCAACCATTCTCTATTCTTCAAATTTAGAGAGGTGAATAGTAGTTCTTCAAATTTGGAGAACTACTATTCACACTCTCTATTTCACTTTTTCAATATTTTATTATTATTTTTATTATTTTACATATAATGTCATTAATTAAATATCTAATATTTATAATTTTTCTTAAATATAATATAATATTTTTAAAAATATATTATTTAATATATGCTACTTTAGTTTCGAATTAATAGTATTTTAATTTTTTCTAATTTTCGTCAATAATATATTTGATTTTATTATTAATTTTCACTACAAAGAATACACAAAATTAAAATGATAAGATGAAAATTTTAATTTTGAAAATTGAGGACAAAAATGCTCATTTTGAACGTCGTAATGCATTACTAGAGCATTTATGGGAACAACATAATAATTTTGAAAATTGAGTGTTTATGTAATATTTATGTAATTGTATTTCACTTTTATTTGAATTTGTCCATTAATTTGTATATTATATTATATTTTCTTGCAATTTATGTTATTTAAAAATTTAGAATAAAATATATTTATATATTAAATAAAGAATTTGAATTTTTTTTTATATCACATGAAAAATATATAAAGTAATTATTTGAGAAAAAGAAATAAATGATTTATATTATGAAATAAGAAAATAAGAATGAATTAAAAATAATAATATAATATCGAGGAGAGAGAAAAAAAATTCTTTTTTAGAGAGTAAAATAGAAAATTGGATTGGAGTTGATTGTCTGAAAAAAAATAGAAAACTCAATATTTGAAGAGTAAAATAGAGTGTAGGGTTAGAGATGCCGTAAACTGTCAGTTTTGTAGTTTGTGAATAAAATTAAAAAGTACTATAATTATTTTAAAATCGAAATTAAAAAAAATAAGCCCCCCAAAAAAAAAGAAAACTATATCATTCTCAGTTGTCCTCTTTACGCGTGAAGACATCACTCAAGAAATCGCGTCAAGAAACCATTAAAGAAATCATAAATGAGAAGGAAACTAACAAATTCAATCTTAATTTTATAAATTGTTAACAACAGTCCAACTTTCGCTTACTAACTGCCGGCGGCCGGAGACTGGACTTTACATTAATGGCAATTGGGAAAAAAGACAAGGCAATACGCATGCCGGCGGGAACATGACACCATTCCGTTACTTTGCGACCCCCTGATTTCATGCTATCTTACGCCACTGGTGCGAAATTCGCCACTCCCCAACAACCTCGCTTTCAGAAGAAGAATTAATGGCAGTCTTCCTTAGTCTTCACTCGCTTTATAAAAAGGCCTTTATTCAATGCGAAGACCTTTAACTTTCAGATTTCGAATTTTGGAGTATGTATTTTGTTCATCTCTTTTAATTCTCATTCTCTGTCTCAATTTATGCGGTAATGTTGAAATTTCGGAAATAGAACTTCAAAAACTTTTGAAGTAATATTTATGCATTTGGAAACAACAATCATACGATTAACAACATAAAATATTTAATAAAAGACATATATATAAAGAAATTCTGATAAAAAAAAATTGGTTTACTTTTGAAATTTCAACTGTGACACATACATTGAGACAAAGAGAGTAGTAATTAACCAATAGATGATATGAATGGTTTGCCTATGTTATTTGTTAGAGATGGGGAAGAAGAGAGTGATGTTGCCAGCGAGTGAAGTTGACATGACGACTGTGAAGTATACAACTCAAAAAATTCAAGGTCTTCGCTATCATTCAAAGTTCATTTTAAGACAAGAGGATAGGGAGTAGTTATTATAAATCTCTGTATTGTTAACCAAGTTATTATTTAGTTACTGGTAGTTTCAAAAAATTTACTGTGAATTTGATCCTATGGATTTGCAGCTCCATATCTGACTGGATTTTGGTTAAAACTATTTGTAATGTTGGCTGAAACACCAATTATTGGTTCAATGATCATGATTTTCTTGCAGAAAATGAACCGAGGAGCCGAGGTCTGATTCTTAATGCATCCAGTCTCTGTTGTTCTTTATGTTGTATATTCTATGATAACTAAAAGGTCAAATGTTCATGATTGGTAGAGGTTCAAGAATACCGTGATACCAGAGGCTCCCATGTTTGTACCTGAATTTCCTCCTCAAGGTTTGTTGCGATATCATTCTTTCTTCAGTATTTATCTTGATTTTTTGCAAGCTCAGCTATCCTTGGTTTACTGATAGACCATTATAATGAAAAGGAACTGCTTGTTTAAATAGGCTTATCTTTTGTTCTATACCAATAGCCAAAAAAAAGAAAAAGGAAAAAAGGATAGGCTTACTTTACTTTTGTTTCAACCTTTTCTCTCTTTCATTTTAAAAGACCTCTATTTGGAAGAGGGGTGAAGCGGAGGTGGGTTTGACAATATGTGAGTGGTAGGCGTTTATTTCTGGAGGAATAAAGGAGATGACAGGCAAATGCATACAACAGGGACGAAAGTTAAGAAACTTCTTATGATAAAGCTGTTAAAGAAGCAGTTAGCACTGCATAGTTTAATCTATTTATATCTTTCCAGTAATTAGTTATAGTCAGTTAGATCAGTTTGTTATTCTAGTTATTAAGTGAGCTAATCTCATGTCAAGATCATCTATATAAATTGGCTAACAGCCTTATGTAATTCTCCTCCGTCTCAATTTATGTGATACCGTACTTCTGAAATTTGTGGTCGAAAACACTCTTTGACCATTTGTGTGGCTATAAGGTCAAAAGGTGCATTATAAAGTTAAATTGTTTCTAAATATAGAAAGGTGTCTCCTTGACCATTTTTTCGGTTAGTTAAGTTTGTTAAGCTAGTTTTTAAGTGAGGTAATCTCATCTCTAGATCATCTATAAAAATAGGCTAACGGCCTCATGTAATATTCAATAATTCATACACCAATATACCATATTGTTCCTTCTTCTCTCTATGCTCTATCTTTCTTCTATTGAGGTCATCCATGGTGACCTAAATCACTTCAAAAACCAATGCCACTTGGAGTCACTAACCGACTTTGTATGGCATGTGAATTTAGAGTCAGAACCTAGTGTTTTTGGCTTGGAAGAAGATGGGAAACCTGAAGAACGTGTTGAGTTAGCCTTGCAGTGTCTTCCAGATTACAATCCAGGCTGTATTTGGATTACTGATCCAGCTGCACCATTCCGCTATTGGAAGATTCGTGATTATGCATATGCTTACAGATCTAAGCTTACAGCTCCATCTCAGGCAAGTCATTGTTTTCCCTGTTTTCATGATGTTCATATAAATGTATCATTAGGATAAGCTAATTTTTACATTTGTGTCTTAGGTAGCAGAGAGCTTCATCTCAGCTATAGAAGAGTCTAACAACCAGAATCCACTGGCGCCGCTACTAATTTCTTATGATCCTGATGAAGTCAGAAGGCAAGCCGCTGCTTCCACACAAAGATTTGAAGAAGGTACACGGGTGTAAACTTTTTTATGGTCATATACAGACATGTATGCTATTGTGCCATTGTATTACAAAAACATGTCAGGCCTGCTATCTGCATTTGTTACTTTACTCAGCTACTATTTCTTAGTGGTTAGGTTTGTGCAGGAAGTGAATTATCAATCCTTGATGGTATCTTCATAGCAGTTAAGGATGACATTGATTGCTATCCATATCCATCAAAGGGTATGTACTCTAGCTCTAGTTGCCAAAGCATAGTCCTTTGCTAGATTTAGTTACATACTTAATGACTAACAGACAAGGGCGGAGGGCAGAGTGTTGGCTATGGGTTTGGTCGAACCCAGTAGCTTTGGTTCAAACTCTGTATTTGTCTTAATTTTTTTTTATTGAATATGCACAAATTATTAATTTAGAACTCAGTAATTTAAGAAGATTAAAAATTCTAGAACCTATAAGCTTCAAATTCTGACTTCGCCTCTGCTAACAGGTGGAACAACTTGGTTTCACGAGATTCATGAAGTGAAGAAGGATGCTGTCTGCATCTCAAGATTACGAAATTGTGGGGCAGTTTTGGTTGGAAAGACAAATATGCATGAATTGGGCCTTGGAATAACTGGAAATAATACGAATTTTGGGTGAGTTTAGCTTACAAGTTGTACACAATAGACAAGAAATTCTCGTTGTTTCACTGTATGTAAGTCATGATGCTAAAGTTCACTTAACATTTATTTAAGTCACACATTTGGTCAAATATTAAATGAAGTAGAAAACCTGGGGAATAAATTTGCCACGAAGAGAAACTTTAAAGATTTCATAGTACTGTTTCCTTTTGAATTGTGGACTTAATTATTGCTATGTACGTGAACTCTGCCAATTTTTTAAAGATTTCTCAGAACTGTTTCCTTTTGAATTGTGGATTTAATTATTGTTATGTACCTGAATTCTGACAATTATATATAGCAATTTAACATTCCACTCTGTTTAGGAGATGTTTTTTCATTATAAACGGCAGTATGGGTGGTGGATTTGCTTAATTAACAGGACAACCAGGAATCCACATGCTCCAGATAGGTACACAGGCGGCTCTTCCTCAGGCTCTGCAGCTATTGTAGCTTCTGGACTGTGTTCTGCTGCACTGGGAACAGATGGAGGAGGTTGTCGATGATACCATGTAACTCTGAATCATCTTATGAAATCTTTGTATGTCATGTTTGCTAAAGTTTATGCTTTACAGGTTCAGTTCGGATTCCTTCTTCCCTTTGTGGTGTGGTGGGCTTGAAGACAACATATGGAAGGACTGACATGAAAGGGTGAGCTCCTATTGCAGAAGAGTTTTGAATTTATGCGCCTCCTTTCTGATCTATCTAAACCTTGGTAGGTAGAGTTATCCGGTACTTGTGCTAGTGGGAGGTATATGTACCTAGTGAGCAAGACAAGAAACTGCTCCCTACTAAGCTTCTACCCTAATTTGTGTCCTCCACACCCTCTTATCTAAGGTCATGTCATCGCTAAGCTGAAACTGTGCCATGTCCAGTCTAATCATCCTCCTCCTCAACACGATTATTGTAAATAAAAGGTTTTTTCTTGAAGGTCCTTCTATGTCAAAATGAATATTCTATTTTTTGCCTAATTGTATCAATTATATGTGCAAATATGTTACCTTTTGTTAACTTAATTGTAAATTTTCTATGCACATACTTTGTTATTTTCACGCGTTCTTTGTTTTTGCCAGGTTGATATTTCATTATGGAACAGTGGCAATTGTTGGACCTCTCACAGCAACTGTTGAGGATGCCATACTGATGTAAGTAGTAAATGGTTTTTTAATGTCCAGTGCTTATAGTTCTATAAATGGTGCTGCGATAATGCAACACGGCTTGACCATCACCACTGTGGAAGAATGTGCCGTTATGTAGCTTGTGAAAATAACTTGCCCTAGTACTTGAATTCATATAATATGCATGTGAAGTGCTACTATCAGCAGAAGGTTTGATTGCGTTTCTCTCATTATTTCTGCATATCCGGTTCTGCTTTATTTTGCTTAAATCTACCCTCATAAATTTTTTTAGAGGGTTTTCCCCCTTTATCTTGGGGATGGGAGAAAGTGTGTTCCCTGCTCTATTTATTCTTTGAGAGATGAAAGTAGTAAATATACAAGACTCCGTCCTCCCACTATGTGAGTTAATCATTCTATCAATCAACTACTCCTTAAACTCTAGCTAACCAGGACTTCTCTACTTTTTGCCTTCAATGAGCTTAAGATAAACATTTCAGAAAGCTAAGTCGTGATATCTTACTATCAGGTATGCTGCAATTTTAGGATCTTCTCCTGCTGAGAGAGTTTCTTTGAAACCGGTAATTACCTCAGAAATTGCATGCTAATCATTATAATCTTAGATAGTATGATGTGTCTTTTTATTTAAATTTTTTTCATTTCCTCTTTTTCGTTAAAATGTCATAGAATACAAAGTGATTTTATAGAGTTTTCTAAGCATGTTCCTCCAAAGGCATTGATCGACCATCTACCCTAGTTTGTCCCATATCTTAAAACCCCAGAGGAAATCTGAGGAAAGAGTTGATATACAACTTCTTAGTGTTGGGAACCCTTTGATTCTACCGTGGAGAGAAAGGCTTCTCCAGTGGTACTGCCAGTCTTTTTCTCGCCTCTGGATAAATTCTGCAGACAGAAATCCTGAATCTATCAACTCCTGAAATACCGGGCTTATGTGAACTAGGATATTGAAGAAAGTAACTTCTGGCTGTTGTAGTAGGACCTAAACATCAGTCCTCGAGAGTACAAAGAAAGAGGTGGCTTTCTAACACCTTTTTCTTGTATAGATGATCTAGGGAGCATTATACTTCTTATTTGGATTATTCTGGGCTGTGTTTCATATTTAAGAAGTAATTTCACCCTATGAATTTCAGAGCTGAGTTGTGCATGTATTTATTCCATTAAAGTCCTTTAGTGTTTCTTACAATGTTTCAGGGCCTCCCTTGTTTACCAAATTTAAGTTCAAGTGAGAGCTGGTGCTCTCTGGGATCACTGTGCTTTGGGAAGTATACTGAGGTAATTGCTTTCTTGTGGAGAAGTGTCTGAAATGTAAATTTCTTGTAACAGTTATATTGTTTCTTGACTTCCTTCTGCAGTGGTTCAATGATGTTTCTTCAACTGAAATATCTGAGAAGTGTGAGGATGTTCTTAATCAGCTATCAGAAAAACATGGGTGTAAAGTGAGTTTATTTCCCATATCCAATTCTTTGATTCTGTCAAGTAATCATCTTCAATCTTGCTTGCTTAGAGTTAAGGGGGTCTTATGAGCCTCAATTTTGTGACTATCTATTTTCTTTGTATCTATCATTTTCCCATTTCTGTTTTATCTTAAATTGTTGTCTTTCCCTTAATTGAAGACGATAGAGATTGTAATACCAGAGTTGCATGAGATGCACAATGCACATATTGTTTCTATTGGCTCTGAAGTACTATCTCAGCTGAATCCTTACGTTGAAGATGGGTATGTCTACCTTACTGAGCAGGTCTTTCATGTGCTTGAGCTGGCTTGTCTGTGGCAGTACATGACATGATGGCATTATTCATGTTCTTCTTGATGAATACATTGCAGCTCTGCATTTATATAATAATCTGTTCTTGACCTGATTTCCAGGAAATCAGCGAGATTAACAAATGACGCTCGGATAAATCTGGCACTATTTCGATCATTTACAGCGTCGGATTATGTTGTTGCTCAGTGTCTAAGGTGGGGGATGATTTAGCAAATTCTGAATTTGATATGCACTGCAAATTTAGTGGCATCTAAAGATTTATTTGAACTGAGATGTGCATAGCTTGATCATTTGTTACTTGCTTTGGAAGTCTCTGACAATGTTTCTGTTCTTTTGGGTAATGGCTGCATAAATACAACAAGAACTTACCCGGTGTGATTCCACAAGTGAGGTCTAGGGAGAGTAAGATGTATGCAGGCCTTACCCTACCTTTTGTAGGGTAGAGGTTGTTTCTGGTTGCATAAATAAAGAGAAAAATCTTGTCAATGACACAAGATTCTCATCACCATTGCCCGCTTGTATCCAGTGAGAATGAAGGTAGATCTTTTGGGTATTACCTTTTTTGGATCCATAGGTTAGGTTACTACTCATAGATTTGCTCAAGAAAAATCACAATCTCTTTTACGTAAGAAAGTGACTATTAGTCTTCCTATTTTTCTTTTTCATGATCGGTGTTGGGCTTAATACTATGTGTTAACAATCATCTAGATAGGTTTCATTTCTTTTCATAAGAATGTAGGTAGGATTAAAAAAAAAGGCAGTAGCTTTATGCTCTAAGATTTTGGTCGCTGTGTTGTTCTCTCTAATCTTGTTTATTCTCTCTTGTATCATATACTAATGAAAGTATGCATTCCAATCATTCTTGGCATTTTATTCAACTAACAATAAGTTATTAGATATAATCTCTCTAATTCTTTCAGGCAAAGGTTAATGTATTACCACATGGAGATTTTCAAGAAGGTGGATATCATTGTGACACCTACTACTGCGTATGTACTAACCACATTCTTATCTTTTGGTGATAGTGCACGAAGTTTGTTATCGCTTTCTTGGTAAAGAACACTTTATTATTCACTTGAATGACCATCTATAAAATGTTTTACGCATCTCTTCATGTGCATCCACCTAATCTGTAATGCTAGTGAATAGCATTACTTCCCTCACGATTCCAATTAAATTATTGAATTTGGTCAGTGATGAAGATTGAAGCATGAATAAGATTTTTCTTTAACTGGAGCAACAAGAAGATGATAGTTGGAGATTGATTACTTTGATGATGTTAAATCTAGATATCTAACCTTTAAAATGTTGTGTGTATACTCATCAAAGTTAATATCTTTGAAAAGTATACATATATGTGAAAATCAACAGGTTTGTTCATTATTTTCTTCTGCTGGAATATGAATATCTGTGAAACCATCTTTAGCTAACAATTGTTTTCCCAATTCTTCAGCATGACGGCGCCCATAATATCACCAACTGCTCTTACAGTTGGAGAGACCAATATGCCCATTACAGGTATGTCGTTATGATATACTTCATGTGTTTGGGAGATGCTGTTATCTGCTTGATGTCTAACTGAATCTGAAAAGATTGATCATATGAGCGCTATAGAGTGATTGTGCACACTGTCTTTTGTCTTCGACTTGGTATACCCCAGACTCTGTTATGAACCATAGTGATGACGTGGAGGACAGCAGGGCTAAATCGGAAGATAATTTTATTCAGCCTAGAAGGAGTAACCGTGTGAAAATACCATCTAAAAGATTTGTTGACTTTGTCTAACAGAACGTGGGGCAAAGTGTGCGCTAAATATACGGCAAGTGGAGTAGGAAGTATCTGTTATAAATCTATTATCTCTATGCGTAGAAAAAGGAGGCTATGGTGTTTCGTTGGATCTCTATTTCTCATCTCTATTTTCTTCTGTAATTCTCTTCTCATCTCTTCTCTGTTTCTTCTCATTTCCTTGCAGTTTTTATGTAATCAGTAGTTGTTGTAATCTAGTTCAGTAATTAATATAGTGATCAGTTGGTCGTTATTGCGTTTGTTATAGACTCCCAAACCTTCCCTCCCTCCCCGGGACAACAGTGATTCCTCCACTTTTCCCTTGGTTATTCGAACTCCAAAAATTTTGGTTGGAAATGAGATGCTCTTACAACTGGAGTAACTTCTTGCACATACTGATTTAAGAAGGATGGTCTTCTTTTTAAAAATATTCTTTACTGTGTGGCAACTGGTACCAGTGTGAATTTTTAAAACTATAGTTAGCTGCAAACTACTTATGCATTATCCTCCTTTTTTTTTTAATGAACTACTTTATTATTTTATTTTGGATAGGTACTACTTTACTGTTTACAATCTTATATTAGTTTTTGTCCTCACACGCAGAAAATCTTATGCGGTTCGTATTAGCAGGAAATCTTCTGGGCTTTCCTGCAATTTCTGTCCCTGTAAGCATAGCATCTTTATCCTATGTACTTGGGAATCTAGACTAACTGCAGATTGAGTAAAAATAACTTGCCGGAATATTGAAAATATCAACGTTGGAGGCAAACTAAATTTTATACACGGTCTAGATACCCTGTATGTTAAAAGATTACTGCATTATCTGCTCTCATCTCTTTTTAAATGTCTACATCAGTTAATTTAAAGCCCTTGTTCCCTGGAAAAGTTGTTAATGCTGAACTGCACAAAAAATTGTCTAGTTTAGTTGAAGCCTATGCCCTGGAAAGTTTGAACGGGAAATAAAATTGCATTACAAAAGGTTCCTCTGTAACATTTTCAAAACTATCAACTATAAAAACACAATTGTTAATACTAATTATGACGGTACCCAATAATATCTCCATCTGTTTTAAAATTTTGTTGGAATGTTGTATATCAGGTTGGTTATGACAAGCAAGGACTTCCCATAGGAATGCAGCTCATTGGTCGTCCATGGTGCGAATCATCCATTTTGCTCTTGGCAGCTGCCATAGAGGTATGGTTACCCTTCCAACAAATGAGTCACTTGCCATTTTCTTGAAAAAGAAGACACCTAATTACTTTGGTTAGAAATGCCAAAATTATCACATGAAAATCTGACCCTTCCAACACATTCCGAGTTAATGACCTGTCTATTTATTAACTTGCTTTTAATAATTGAGTCTATTTTGACCCGCTCAAATTCAATCCAACTCACTTATTTGATACCCCTAGTAATAGTCGATTTGTTGCTTTTCTCAGGAAACTTGTGCTGGGCCTAAGAAGAAGCCGGTGCAGTTTTATGATATTTTGAAAGGGAACCTGATGTCGCTTTGAGCTTATACACAATGGTGGAGCTTCTCAGACTCAGACGTTGGTGGTTTGAGAATGCTTATTAAAACTGTAATCTTGAATTATACCTTTCCTTGTTCAATAAAAAGTTGTCTAAGTTTGTATTTCCTTGGGTGGTTTGGTAGGGTGTATAAAAATAGTAGTAATAAAATGGTGTATCAGTAATGCTATGATTAATTACATTAATATTAGTTATGTTGAGATTCTTTCGTATTCACTTTTTGGTTTAGTGTACTAAAAATATCGGCATTGCATAATTATCCATAGACTTCGAGAGCAGCTCTATGTTTAACCATGATAATCCATATATTAATAAACCTCATATCACTAATGTCATTGTTTCTTATGTATAAGAATAGTACTACTAAATATGATGTATAATTAATACAAATATTAGTTATTCATAAGTTGAAAATACTACCAAACAAGAGATAGAATAATATTAAAATTACTATCAATAATATTATTTTCTCTAATACGTCCTACCAAATTGACCCTTAATACTTAAATAGTCGTCTTATAGTCAAGCTATATTAGATCAACTTTGGAAGAAAGAAAGATAAAGAGAACGTACATGAAAATACACCAAATAATCGTAATCCCGTATTAAAATCACGACTCTCAATAATAGTATACTTAAAAATAAGTTAATTCAAATGCACTTAGAACTTGTTTGACATTACTACTAAAAACAAGTTATTTTTAGGACTTTTAAAAAATGACTTTTTAGAAAAGTGCTTTTTAAATAAAACACAATTTGTGTTTGACTAGTTTATTTGAAAAGTGTTTTTTACAAATAAATTGCGTTTGATTAATCTTTTTCAAAAAGAGATTTTAAGAGTCAAATTACAAAAAAAAGACAACTATTAATGTACTTCTAAATATGTACATACGAAAAAGATATTTTAGTCTTGCGAAAAAATAATATTTTATTTCTGCTTCTGCTTCTGCTTTTTTTATTAATTTTTTTTTTTTAGCTTCTTTTCAATAGCAGAAAAACTGTTTGTGCCTCTATTTGTTAAACACTTAATTTGTTAACAAAAATATTTTTTTCTCAGTAACTGCCACATGGAATCGGGCGGGAGACTGGACCTTTTAAGACGACGCAATACGGTTGTCGGCGGGAACATGACACAATCGGCGCGGTATCTTCACGAATTAATTCGATTCTCCATAACTCCCCACTCCCCAACAAGCTTTGCTCCAGAGAAATTAAAAAAAAAGCATTTTTTTTGTCATTTGTGGTGCATCATACTCAGACTTTCAAATGCCTTACTCAATTTCAGTATGTTGACAGCTGGCTTCACCGCTTGCCGATAATCGGATCTCTATAAAGCAACTATGTTCTGGAGTATAATTCTGCATCTCTTTCACTAGTAATTAATCAATTGTCGACGATTTTAATAGTTTGAATCGGTTGTTTGTTAGAAATGGGGAAAAAGTTAGTGAAGTTGCCGGCGACTGAAGTTGACATGACGGCCGCTAAGTATAAGCCTCAAAGAGTTCAAGGTCTTCTTCCCTCTGTCATTCATAGTTTGTTTGCTATTTTTTCCCCTTTTTTATGACTTTAAAAGCTAAATTGCAAGTATTAGATTAGTATACGTTTGTTAAAACATAAATAAATCAAGAGTTAGATATTCGGAAATACACAAAAAAAAAGTATCATAAAGTTGGAATTTTCATATCAAAATGGTGGAATATTGGTACATCTTAAAATGTTTGTCAAAGTTCATTTTGAGACATATGGTAGGGAATAGTTGTTATAAATCTCTGTATTGTTATTTCGAGTTATTCAGTTGTGAATTTGCACCTATGGACATGCAGCTCCACATCTGACTGGATTTTGGTTGAAGTTATTTGTCATGTTGATTGAAGCACCAATTATTGGTTCAATGATCTTGATTCTCTTGAAGAACAAGAACCGAATAACCGAGGTTTGATTCTTAATGTGTCCAATTTCTATTTGTTTTTATGTTGTAAATATTCATGTCAAGGGGATGTCATATTCTATGATAACTGAAAAGGTTAAGTGTTCATGATTGATAGATATTGAAGAATACTGTGATACCGGAGGCTCCCATGTTTATACCTGAATTTCCTCCTAAAGGTTAGTTTCGATATCACTCTTTCTTCAGTATTTATCTTGAAGCTTTCTCTCTCTACGTTGTCTACACTCCTGTCCGTCTTCTCAAAAGTGTGATTTTTTTCCCGCTCAGCTATCCTTGGTTTACGAGTAGACCATCATAATGAAAAGGAACTGCTTGACTTGGTCAACATGCTTGTTTAAATAGGCTTATCTTTTGTCCTATTCCTTATCAAAAAAAAAAGAAGAAGAAAAGATAGGCTTTTTTTTGTTTCAACCTTTTTTCTCTTTCCTTATAAAAGACCTCTATTTGGAAGAGGGGTGGAGGTGAAGTGGGTTGAGCATATCCGGTGGTAGGCGTTTATTTCTGGAGTAATAAAGGAGATAACAAGATTATTTTATGATAAAACCAATGCCACTTGGAGTCACTAACTGACTTTGTATGGCATGTGGATTTAGAGTCAGAACCTGATGTTTTTTGCTTGGAAGAAGATGGGAAACCTGAAGAACGCGTTGAGTTAGCCTTGCAGTGTCTTCCAGATTACAATCCAGGCTGTATTTGGATTTCTGATCCAACTGCACCATTTCGCTATTGGAAGATTCGTGATTACGCATATGCTTACAAATCTAAGCTTACAACTCCATCTCAGGCAAGCCATTGTTTTCCCAATTTTCATGCTGTCCGTATAAATGTATTAGGATAAGCTTATTTTACAATTGTGTCATAGGTAGCAGAGCACTTCATCTCAGCTATAGAAGAGTCTAACAACAAGAATCCACTGGCACCACTATTGATTTCTTATGATCCTGATGAAGTCAGAAGGCAAGCTGATGCTTCCACGCAAAGATTTAAAGAAGGTACTCTGGGGTATATTTTCTTATGGTCTTATGCAGAGACATGTATGCTGTTGTTCCATTGTAATTCAAAAATATTCATGCCTGCTAGAGTGCTATCTGCATTTGACTCTACTTAGCTACTATTTCTTAGCCATTGAGTTTGTGCAGGAAGTGAATTATCAATCCTGGATGGTATCTTTATAGCAGTTAAGGATGACATTGATTGCTATCCATATCCATCAAAGGGTATGTACTCTAGTTCTAGTCACCAAAGCATAGTTCTTTGCCAGATTTAGTTGCATACTTAATGACTAACAGGTGGAACAACTTGGTTTCACGAGCTTCGTGAGGTGAAGAAGGATGCTGTCTGCGTCTCAAGATTACGATGCTGCGGTGCAGTTTTGGTTGGAAAGACGAATATGCATGAATTGGCCCTCGGAACAACTGGAAATAATGCGAATTTTGGGTGAGTTTATCTTACAAGCTGTACACAATAGGTAAGAAATGCCCGCAGTTTCATAGTAAGTAAGTCATGATGCTAAAGCTCACTAAACATTTAATTAAGTCACACATTGGGCCAAAAATATTAAATGAAGTAGCAAACCTGGGGAAAAAATTTCCATGAAGAGAAACCTTAAAGATTTCATAGTAATGTTTCCTTTTGAATTGTGGACTTAATTATTGCTATGTACATGGACTCTGACAATTCTAACAATTTAACTTAAAACTCCATTTAGGAAATGTTTACACTACAAAACAACAGTATGGGTGAGAGGATTTCTTTATATGACAGGACAACCACGAATCCACATGCTCCAGATAGGTACACAGGCGGCTCTTCCTCAGGCTCTGCAGCTATTGTAGCTTCTGGATTGTGTTCTGCTGCACTGGGAACAGATGGAGGAGGTTGTCTATGATACCATGTAGCTCGTGAGTCATCTTATGAAATATTTTTATGTCATGTTTGCTAAAGTTTATTTTTACAGGTTCAGTTCGGATTCCTTCTTCCCTTTGTGGTGTGGTGGGCTTGAAGACAACATATGGAAGGACTGACATGAAAGGGTGAGCTCCTACTGCGGAGGAGTTCTGAATTTATATGTCTGCATTCTGGTCTGCTTAAACCATGGTGGGGGTAGAGTTATCCGGTACTAGTGTTGGTGGGAGGTACAGGTACCTGATGAAGTCATTGATGTGCGTGCAAGCTAGCCCCAACACGATTATTGTAAATAAAAGATTTTTTCTTGAAGTTCCTTCTATGGCAAAATAAATATTTTATTTTTTTTAGCAATTATATGTGCAAAAATGTTGCTTTTTTGTCAACTAAATTGTGAATCTACTATACATACTTCATTATTTTCGCACTAGCTTTGTAAGTCTTAAATAGGTAAATCTTTAGTCTCATCAGTTTTTTTTTTCAGGTTGCTATATCATAGTGGAACAGTGGCAATTGTTGGACCTATCACAGCAACTGTTGAGGATGCCATTTTGGTGTAAGTAGTTAACGGTTTTGAATGTTCCAAAGTGTACTTGTTTTCGAAGTCCAGTTCTTATAGTTCTATAAATGGTGATGTGACAATGCAAATTGGCCTCATCACTGGGGAAGAATGTGCAGTTATGTAGTTTGTGATTACAACTCATCCTAGTACTTGAATTCATATTATATGCCTGTGAAGTGCTACTATCAGCAGAAGGTTTGATTGTGTTTCTCACAGTATTTGTGCGTATCCAGTTCTGCTTTATTTTGCTTAAATCTACTCGATTAAAGAATCTTAGAGGGCTTACCTCCCTTTATCTTGGGGATGGGACAGAGTGTGTTTCCTACTCTATTTATGCTTTGAGAGATGAAAGTAGTAAACATACAAGATTCCTTCCTCCAACTATGCAAGTTAATCAATCTATCAATCAACTACTCCTTAATCTCAAACTAATCAGGATTTTTCTACTTTTTGCCTTATATGAGCTTAGATAAACATTTCCAGAAAGCTAAGTCGTGATATCTTACTATCAGGTATGCTGCAATTTTAGGATCTTCTCCTGCTGAGAGAGTTTCATTGAAACCGGTAATTACCCAAGAATATTGCATGCTCATCATTACAATCTATATTGTATGATGCTTCATTTGTTTTTTAATTTCCTCTATTTCATTAAAATGTCACAGAATATAAATTGATTGACCATCTGCTCTAATTTCTCTAGTATCGTAAAAACCCACAAGAAATCTAAAAAGAAGAGTTGTTATACAACTTCTTAGTGTTGGGAACCCTTGTAGTATGTAAACCTTGGAGAGAAAGGCTTCTCGAGTGGTAGTTTCAGTCTTTTTCTGGCCTCTGGATAAATTCTGGAGATAGAAATCCTGAAGCTGTGCAACTCCTGCAATAGCCAGGTTACGTGAATTACAATACTGAAGAAAGTAACTTCTAGCTAATGTAGTAGGACCTAAACATCAGCTCTTGAGAGTACAAAGTAAGAGGTTGATTCTAATGACTTTTTGTAGTTTAGATGAACTAGGGAGCATTGTACTTCTTATTCAGATTATTCTGGAGTTATGTTTCATTTTGTGAAGGTAATTTTCAACTTGTGAGTTTCAAAGCTGAGTTGTGCATGTGCCTAATTCCATTGAAATCCGTTACTATGTTTCAGCCCCTCCCTTGTTTACCAAATTTAAGTTCATGTGGGAGCTGGTGCTCTACTGGATCACTGCGCTTGGGGAAGTATACTGAGGTAATTGCTTTTCTGGTAGAGAAGTGTCTGAAATGTAACTTTCTTGTAACAATTAAATTATCTCTTGACTTCCTCCTTCAGTGGTTCAATGATGTTTTCTCAACTGAAATATCTGATAAGTGTGAGGATATTCTAAACCAGCTATCAGAAAAACATGGGTGTAAAGTAAGTTTATTTCCCATATCCAATTCTTTGGTTATGTCAAGGAATTGTCCCTGTTCATCTTCCATCTGCTCTCATAGAGTTCAGGAGTCTTGTGAGCATCAATTTTGTGACTAACTATTTTCTTTCTATCTAGCTCTTTCCTATTTCTAAAAGGGTTTTGTCTTTCTTCCCTTAATTGAAGACGTTAGAGATTGTAATACCAGAGTTGCATGAGATGTTCATTGCACATGTTGTTTCGATTGGCTCTGAAGCATTATCTCAGCTGAATCCTGACCTTGAGGATGGGTATGTTTACCTTACTGAGCAGGTCTTTCATGTGCTTGATCTGGCTTGTCTGGGATAGTACATGACATGATGGCATTATTCATATTCTTCTTGATGAATACCTTGCAGCTTTCCCTTTATATAATGATATGTTCACCTGATTTCAGGAAATTAGCAAGATTAACATATGACAGTAGGATAAATCTGGCCCTTTTTCAAACATATTCAGCGTCGGATTATGTTGCTGCTCAGTGTCTTAGGTGGGGCATAAGTTATCAAATTCTGAATTTGATCTGCACTGCAAATTTATTGGCATTTAAAAAGATATTTGAACAGAGATGTGCATAGCTTGATCATTTGTTACTTGTTTTGAAAGTCTAAGACAGTGGTTTTCTGTACTTTCGGGCAACGGTTGCATAAAAAGACAGAAAAATCTTGTCAATGGCACGAGATTCTCATTACCATTGCCTGCTTGTATCTGATGAGAATGATATTAAATCTTTTTGGTATATTTTATTTTGGATCCATTAGTTACGTTGCTACTCATAAATTTGCTCAAGAAATATCATAATCTCCTTTATGTAAGAAAGTGACTATTAGTCTTCCTAATTTTTTTCATGATCAATCTTGGGCTTAATACTATGTGTTAAAATCATCTAGATAGGTTTTATTTCTTTTCAAAGAACGTAGGTAGGATGAAAATAAGAAAGAGAAAGCCTGTAGCTTTTATGCTCTATGATTTTTAGCTGCTCTGTTGTTCTCTCTAATCTTGTTTATCCTCTTGTGTCTTATACTAATGAAAGCATGCATTTCAATAATTCTTGGTATTTAATTCAGTTATCAATTAGGCTAGAAGTGCATTCTCTTCTGATATAGGCAACATGTAAAGTTTTTAAGTACAATACATGATAATTTCTCTTAATATTTCAGGCGAAGGTTAATGCATTTCTACGTGGAGATTTTCAAGAAGGTGGATATCATTGTGACACCTACTACTGCGTATGTAACCACATTCCTATATTTGGGCTTAGTGGATAAATTTTGTTATCACTTTCTTGGTAAAAACACCTTATTATTCATTTGAATGACCGTCTTGTAAAAATATTACACATATCTCTTTATGTGCATGCACCTAATCTGCAGATGCTTCCTTTAGTTTCTCTGATGTTCTTCTTTCCTTTTTTTTCTGTTTTTCATTGGATAGACGCTTGTGAATAGCATTATTTCCCTCACTATTCCTATTAAATTATTGAATTTGGTCAGTGATGAAGCATGAATAAGATTTTTCTTTAACTGGAACAACAAGAAGGTGATAGTTGAAGATTGATTCCTTTGATGATGTCAAATCTAGATATCAAACCTTTAAAATGCTGTGTATACTCATAAAAGTTAATGTCTTTGAAAAATATACATATATGTGAAAAACAGCAGGTTTGTTCGTTATTTTCTGCTGTTGAAATATGACTATCTGTGAAACCATCTTTAGCTGACAATTGTTTCCCAATATTTCAGCATGACGGCGCCCATAATATCACCAGCTGCTCTTACAGTTGGAGAGACCAATTTGCGGGTTTCAGGTATGTCGTTATGAATTATGATACACTGGTTTATCTGTTTGGGTGATGCTGTCAACTGCTTGATAGCTAACTGAGTATGAAAAGATTGATCATATGAGCACTATAGAGTAGTTCCACACACAATTTTTTCTCTCTCTTCAACTTGGTAAACCCCAGACCCCCAAACCTTCCCCCCCTCCCGAGACAACAGTAATTTATCCCACTTTTCCCTTGGTTATTCGAACTCCAAACATTTTGGTTGGAAATGGGATGCTCTTACAGATGAAGTATTTTCCCCCCTTGTTGCACATACTGATTTAAGAAGGATGATCCTCTATTTAGATATTCTTAAATCTTAACTGTAGCATAGCACCTATGTGAATTTTTTAAACTATTAGTTATCTGCAAATTCTTATGCATTATCCTTCTTTCTTATTTTGGATAGGTACTACTTTACAATCTCATGTTGTTTTTTGTTCTCACACTCTCTCTTCCAGGAAGTCTTATGCGGTTCGTATTAGCAGGAAATCTTCTGGGCTTTCCTGCAATTTCTGTCCCTGTAAGCATAGCATCTTTATCCTATGTACTTGGGAATCTAGACTAACTGCAGATTGAGTAAAAATAACTTGCTGGAATATTGAAAAGCTCAATGTCTGAGGCAAACTAAATTTTATACGTGGTCCAGAACTCCAGATACCCTCTATGTTGAAAGATTACTGCAGTATCTGCTCTTATCTCTTGTTAAACATCTACATTAGTTAATTTAAGGCTTTTGTTCGCTGGAAAAGTTGTTAATACTGAACTGCACAAAAAATTGTCTAGTTTCGTTTAAGCCCATGTCCTGGCTGGAAAGTCTGAGCGGGATATAAAATTGCATTACAAAAGGATCCTATGTTAACATTTTCTAAACTCTTTAAGTCTTAACTATAAAAACACAATCGTTAAAAGTGTTGTGGTTATATATTCTTGACCAATGGACTTGGCCTAATTATAGCTAAGCAGATTAATTTATATTGACTTCATTCACCATGTGCAAACTATAATTATGGCGCTACCAATAATATCTCTACTGTTTTAAATTTTTGTTGGAATGGTGTATGTCAGGTTGGCTATGACAAGCAAGGACTTCCCATAGGCATGCAGCTCATTGGGCGTCCATGGTGTGAAGCATCCATTTTGCGCTTGGCAGCTGCCATAGAGGTATGGTTTCCCTTTCAACAAATGAGTCACTGGCCATTTTCTTGAAAAAGAAAACACACCATATTGATCTCAACGCCACTTGGACATAGACCCCTTACTTTGGACTAGTAACGTACAGTTAGGGTGCCAAAATTAGCACATGAAAACATGACCTGTCCATTGATTAACCCATCTTGACCTGCTCATTTTGACTCAACTCATTTCAGCCCAAGTAATCTTACTCCCCACATTTATTAATTCAGTCTATTTTGATATGTCCAAATTCAATTAAACTCACATATTTGACACCCCTAGTAACAGTCGAAATGTTACTTTTCTCAGGAAACTTGTGCTGGGCCTAAGAAGATGCCGGTGCAGTTTTATGATATTTTGAAAGGGAACCTGATGTGAAGCTTATGCATTGGTGGCGCTTCTCAGAAGGCATAAAACTGTAGAAGTGGTTCATCTTCTGTAATCTTGAATTATAGCTTTTGTTGCCGTGAAGTTTACCTCATCTGTCTAAACTGGGGTCCCTGAATGAGTCATGTGAAAATGAGATTAATGATCAATAAAAAGCTGTCAAAGTTCGTATCTTTTAATACTTAAATAGTCGTCCCTATAGTCAAGCTATATTAGATTACTCTGAAGTGTAAAAAAAAAAACAGAGAACATACAGGAGAACACATCAAATTATAGCAAGTTTTTTTTTTTTTTTTTTTGAAATAAAGTTCCTATAATCAAACATAATTTTACAACCGCAAATGAAAGTGCATTAATTTCTTACCTGCTTTATTGGCCTAAAGTAGTGTAAAATTAATTTGTTCTATCAAACATTTCTAAACAGTTGGGCGGAAAAAAAAACAGAATCAATATGTTTGTACAACTTAAAGAAAGTACTAAAAATACCAGCAAAGGAAAATTATTGGCAATACTGATTAGAACTTGACACGAAATTTAAGAAAATAAAGAAGATTTTTGAAATTAGAGAGTCATTAAGAAAAGGAAAGGTTCATTCCTTTTTAAATTAACAAAAAAAAAATGTTAGTCAAACAAATTGAAACGAAAGAAATATAAATTCGTATTTTTATATACTTTTGATTAATGACTACTCATATAATACTTAAAACGCATATGACCATATTTACTAAAATTAATAGAACATGTGAATGTGACTATACATATATTCCTATAAATAATAGTATGGCAATCAGTTTTTTGGGCGGAAGGAGTAATACTTTCCAAAATAAATGTGGACTTTAATCTGCAATAATTGGCAACCAACTTGGTTGTTGTCAATACTCAGTACTCAATTGAATGTCAATATTGCGTAAGGTACCTTATGTCAGTATATATATAGATTGTTGTTAATAAGAAAATGTATTGAGTATGCGTACAGAATAAATCCCGTTCCATTATAATAGAATTTCAAATGTGAAACTCAACTTGAATGTGTATTGAGTAAATCTCGGTCCACTGTAATAGCTTGTAGATTATACTTCCTTAATTTCAAACGTGAAACTCTAAACGAGGAGGAAAATTAGCACGTCAAAACTAAATGAACTTTAAATAATTATTTGAAAACTCAATAGAGTATATTTTAAACAGGAATGGTATCCACAAGAGATAGGTCTTAAATTTATTAATCTCATTTGGCAATTCTTTTTTACAATAGCTTTGCTTAAGAATATTCACCGAGCAATTTTTTTTATTCCCTATCGAACATAAATTATGCATGTAAAGTTTTGTCTATAAAATAAAGGTTTGAGATATTTCAATAAGTTAGCCAATTTAATTGATCACGAGTGTTTACATATTTTTTTTAGTAGGTTAAATATTCAAAATGTACATGCTTACTTGAGGGGTATAAGTAAAAGGTTGTGCCAATTTTAAGATGATGCCGAAGAATTTCGCCTAAAAGAAGCTTCACCACCCATCGACTTTTTGAAAAAAAATTAAGGTTATTATTTTATAAATTTTATTATTTAAAAAAATTCTAGTATAGAATCATAGTTTATATAATTACAATTATGATTTAAGAGTATCCATTAACTATAGTCTAAAAGATATAGACCATCAATCAGTTGATAATGACGTAGACAAGAATCAATCTCTTTCCGGTGAGGTTTTGGTGTATCGCAAAATCCGAAAAGCAACTTCTAAGTGAGATAATCTCGGCTTGTCCATATAAAAATCGGCTGATCACTCCCTCCTATGTTGTAAGTGTAAGCGATGTCTGAACAATAATTAGTCAGGTAGAAAGTAGAATAGAATAGAGTCCCAACAAGTTTCCTGCAAATAGATGGATCATCCAATAACTCTCCTACATCTAAGATTAATTTTAAATCTTATTTCGATTTGCATGCAAAAAGATAAGCTTTTATTAAACGGAAAAGGGCCAAAAATATCCCTATACTATTCGAAAAGGTTTAAAAATACCTCTCAGTCAATCTTTTTGGTCCACTGTTACCCTTTAAACTAACAACCTTATATTTTTTAATTATTATTATTATTAATTATTACGTGGCGTCTTTTTATTGGATAAAGTTTAATTCCAACCCACCAAACTTTCTCCTACCCCTCCCGACCCATATTGACATCCCTTGATCCAAACCCAATTACAAGATCCATTAAAAATAAAAAAGATTGAATCATCTCTTCTCCCCTAAACCTAATATCCTATTTTTTTTCTTCCCCTTTTCTTATTAAGCGATTTCAAAATCAATTTCACCCAATTTATTTTATCCTTAAACACATAATCTATTTTATCCACATTATGATGAACCTTGAATTTAACAATGGCATTGTAAACAACGAGTTTCTAGCAAAAAAATATCATCCAACATCAATTGTACATAACTAGTTACTCAAAAAAGCTAAATGCATCTCATCTACCCCAACATAATCCTGCAGATTCCTCTTGAGTAATTGAATATTTGAATGCATATTCTGGACAGAATATCTGAAGCTTTTATTTGACGATTTCATCCATGTTAATTATGCACTAATGGTCACACCAATATAAAACAATGTCACTATACATAAGTGTTTTCCCAAAATGCAGGAGGTGTTATAGGTGTAATTAGCCTTTCAAGAAAATAAATTATGATTATAGAGGGACCATAGTGTTTACGTGCCTTATAATTACAACAACTTATGGTTATTTTGGGTGAAATTGATCTTGAAATGGCTTAATAAGAAAAGGGGAAGAAGAAAAATAGGATATTAGGTTTAGGGGAGAAGAGATAGTTCAATCTTTTTTATTTCCAATGGATCTTGTAATTGAGTTTGGGTTAAGGGATGTCAATATGGGTCGGGTAGGGTAGGAGAAAGTTTGGTGGGTTGAAATTAAACTTTATCCAATAGAAAGACGCTACATAATAATTAATAATAATAATTTAAAAATATAAGGCTATTAGTTTAAAGGGTAATAGTGAACCAAAAAGATTGACCGAGGGGTATTTTTATGTGAAAATTGTACATAATAGCAAACTATTTATTCAAATTAAATGCTATAAATATAATTTGATTTAATTGTACCTCATAGCAAACTGTTGCTATTTCACCTCTCTCCTGGTGAATTTCGCTCGCCACTCTCGTTCTCTCCCTCGCCTCTCTCGTTTTTTATACAAACGCAAGTGTATAAAGTGCGTTTGTGTTTGTATAAAGCGAGAGAAAATTGTATATATACATATATTTTCGTTCCCCTCTCTCCTTTCTCCCAGATCTCGCTCGCCACTCTCTCAGATCTCGCTCTCTCACTCGCCTCTCTCACTTTATACAAAAAACGCAAATTGTATAAATGCGTTTGTGTTTGTATAAAGCGGGAGAAAATTATATATATACATACATTTTTCGTTCCCCCTCTCTCCCCCTCTCCCCAGATCTCGCTCGCCACTTCTCCCCAGATCTCGCTCGCTCACTCACCTCTCTCACTTTTATACAATTTGATCTTTTTGTATATGTATACCAAAGCAGATTGTACAACTATTTTTTTGTATATATATAGTGAATTATACATATATATGTTTGCTATGGAGCGCAATTATGCAAACTTTGCTATAGCATACAAATATGAATTTTGTATTTGCTATATGTGAAAGTTGCTCTATTTTTATCTCGATAGGTGGATGAGGAATATTTTTAAACCTTCTCGAATAGTATAGGGATATTTTTGACCCTTTTCCATTTATTAAATAAGAAGAAAAATTCAAAACAACCACCCATTTATGATTTAACAACAACCCAGAGCAAAATTGTTAGTGGGCCAAATCCAACCCAAAAATGTCATGGTCCCTCCTACGAATACAAAAAGTCAAAAACAATAACAACAACCATATCATAAAAAATGATCGTTTAAACTGTCGATATTGTTGAGGAAGCCATCAACATAATTGAAATTGACATTTCACTTGTTATTGGGTAAATCGATAGCTTACTATTATATATTCATTCTGTTTATTTTATATATATATAATATTGTTTGATTAAATATGATTAATATTTTTTTGATATTTATGTGAGTATAGTAAAAGAAAATTAAAATTAAATTATAAGGTGATTTTTTTTTATATTTATGTGAGTATAACAAAAAAAAAAATTAAAATTAAATTATAAGGTGATTTTTTTTGAATCCAGGATAACCCGCATTCGCTACAATTTCTGTCACAGCCTCTACATTAGTGAAGATATAAATCGTACTAGGTAAATCCTATGTGACAGACTTGACTCAGAAAACATTGAGGGGTTTGATCCCGGTTCATTCAACTCGAAGGACTTACAAGGTGATATTTATTCTAGACAAATTAAAAGGAAAGGGTATAAGATAAAATGGGATAGAGGGACGGACTATATATCCCGCGCCCCTATGTGAAGTTTTCAACAAAAAGTATTTTTGAACCAATTGGGTTACTAAAGTAAATTCTAAACGTGCGTTCACTTTCTTGCGCACGTATCATTAACCAGTACTCGCCGGCCGGCCGGTGACGACTTCAATTCTTGCTGAAAGTATTAACTTGTAGTTGTGTGTGATAAGTCAATTTTCTTGGAAAGTTCAATAGATATTTTATATGATTTTCTGTATCTTTATTTCTGTGATCGTGATTATGGTGAATTATTGATAGATTGAGTTATTGTATCAAGAAAATGGGGATCAAGCGAGTGATGCTACCGGCGAGTGAAGTTGACTTGACGGCGGTGAAGTACATACCGGAGAATATTCAAGGTTTCAATTCTGTGTATCTTTATGTGATATACACTACAATTTTGTATTGTTTCGATTAAATTAATGCAAATTTTTCTTTGAAGCTCCACATTTGACTGGTTTCTGGTTCAAGTTCTTTCTGAACCTGGCTGAAGTACCGGGTATTGGATCTTTGATTATGAATCACCTCAAGAATGATAACAAATTCGACGAGGTTTGTTTCTTGAATTTACTTCTTCTTGTGAGTATGTATGGAATGGTTAAATAAAGACTGAAGAAGATTTATTCATGAATGACAGAAGCTGAAGTACACCGTCATACCGGAGTGCCCTATGTTTAAACCCGAATTTCCTCCTCAAGGTTTATTCTTAAACTACGATATCAACTCTCTCTCGCAAAATCAATCAATTTAGATATTTCCATTAGCAATGAAATAGGAAGGTACTTCTTTTGTATTTTATCCTCCACTGACAAAATTGGTGGAATTAGCTCTTTCTTTTTTCTTGAATGAACGGATTTACAAGTCACAAGTAAATGGAACAAAGGGTAGAAACAGATTTAAACACCCTGTGTATTCTTTTTTATTTATTTTGTACAATGTTCTCTTTATTGGAAAACTTAAGTGGTGGACAAAGATATGTGTTTAGAGTGGGTTAGAGTCACACATTGGTTGGGGAATGAGTTGGTGGTTTTTTTATATCGACTTGGGCAATCTTCCCTCATGAGCTAGCTTTTGGAGTTTAGTCAAGCTTAGGTGCCTTATCCATGGTATCCGAGCTAGGTCTATTCCCGTGTATGGACTTGGGTAATGCACCCTCGTGAGGTAGCTTTTGTGGTTGAGTTAGGCCCAAAGTGTCATATATTTACAATCATGGCAACCAAGTTCCGGATTCCAACAAAGGTGAATTTGACCAGGTAAATTAGAGTTACCCGACGGCCAACACCTAGTAGAATGTATAGCAAGTAGTACATGTTGGATTAGTAGATGCACGCAAGTTGACCAGGTCAATTTCTTTCTTCTTACTTGTGGGATTTGTGGCTACTCTACTTTTAAGGCTGTGCTGTAGATATTGATGTTGATAAAACCTGTTAAAATTGATGGCATCAATATGGATGCAAAAGATTGTATATAACCAGGCATTATATGTCAATGGTGACCTCCTTAGAAAAAAAAATTAAGAAAAGGATGCCAGTGTTGACATTGCCATGATGCAAAGTATTGTTGTATACTTGGCACTAATTCAGTTTGAATTTCCTGACTGTAGAGCCAGAACCTGCTGTTGTCAGCATAGAAGAAGACGCGAAGCCTGAAGACCGGGTTGAACTAGCCTTAAAGTGTCTTCCAGAATATGATCCAGCTAGCAATTGGAGTGGTGATACAACTGCATCATTCCGCTATTGGAAGATTCGTGATTATGCATATGCATACAGATCTAAGTTTACAACTCCATCGATGGCAAGACACTTCTATGGTTGCTTGGTTTTTGTTTCTGTCTTCTAATCTCTAGGATGAGAAGTTATTCCTTGTGTACAGGTTGCGGAGCGCTTCATCTCAGCTATTGAGGAGTTCAACAATAAGAATCCCACAGCCCCACTATTAATTTCTTTTGACCCTGATGAAGTAAGAAAGCAAGCTGCTGCTTCTACACAAAGATTTGAACAAGGTATTCTGATATTTACATGTTTACCTTGCTGTATTCATCATTGAATGGTAAGTAAATAATACTCCAAAATTTATCGTACTTGCAAACTGTGCTCAGTCAAAATAATATTTTCATACTGTGGGGAATATGCAGGGAATCCACTCTCAATCTTGGATGGGATTTTCATGGCAATCAAAGACGACATAGATTGCTATTCTCACCCTTCAAAGGGTATGCATTTTAGTTTTCATCTTCGGCCTAGCCCTTTTTCCAGATTTAGTTATATGCTTGGTGCAAACAGGAGCAACTGCATGGATGCATGAGGTTCGTGAGGTAAAGAAGGATGCTGTTTCTGTGTCAAGATTACGAAGTTGTGGTGCAATTTTGGTTGGAAAAGCAAACATGCATGAGTTGGGCTTGGGCACTACTGGAAATAACGCAAACTATGGGTATGTAATTACGTATTCTTTTGTGGAAAGGCTCTGTGGCAGTCCTCAGACATTTCCTTTCTGTTTTAAATGTAACACTAGCATTCTGATAGAAACTAAGGTTTTTTACTGGATAAAAGCAACAGGAAATACAAAGAGAGACAAGTATCTCGTAGAACAATAGAAAATACAAACAGAGACAAGTATCTCATATCTCTTAGAACAACCTTTTCTGCATATAAAAGATATATTAACACATGTCTACTTATTACTAGATCTCCTATTATATAATAGGTAACTATAACTACTTCATAACTATTTAGGATAAGGATAGATAACTTCTAGTAACCATAAGGAACTACCAAATAACTCCTAATAACTGTAAGTAACTGCTCAATGCTCCATGGGTGAAACCTCCTGGAATTTGAGAAGATGCAAATGATTATCTTCTCCTATCCTTCTTCACTTCTTCCTCCTTGAATAAGTATGGAAGATACGTGCTTTATCACATTCACAGGCTTCCTTCACAGTAACCTCTAACAATTGCTTCCTAAAATGTTTATATCCTGAGGTGGTATACTCTAGAGTTGTTTATTAGTTGTTGCGAACATACTTTTGCTTCTCTGCCCTTTTTTTTGAGTTAAAAATCTCTGTGACAGGACTACACGAAACCCACACGATCCAGATAGGTACACCGGCGGGTCTTCCTCAGGCCCTGCAGCTATTGTGGCTTCGGGATTGTGTTCTGCTGCTTTGGGGACGGATGGAGGAGGTTGTACACCTTACACCATGTCAAACTGAAGAATCCACTTATTCAATTTTCAAAAAAAAAAAGTATTTTATTGATGCTTGATTTAATGTGTAAGGACAGGTTCAGTTCGGATTCCTTCTTCCCTTTGTGGTGTTGTGGGATTGAAGTCAACATATGGTCGAACTGACATGACCGGGTGAGCTCATTCTACAGTTGTACATGTCGCTTATGATATATTTTTCTTTCTAACAGATCTTCCAACTGTATAGCCATATTTCTTGTTCCTCTTTCGTCAACCATCAATATTTCTTGCATTTATTCTGCATCTTCGTTTAGGAGCTTGTGGTTCATATATGCATGTGTATACATTAGTCTAGGATGTGCTTCAATCTTTTATGTATAGTGATGATAGACCATCTCAAATTGGATTTATTATCTCTCCAGATCTTTGTATGAGTCAAAACAACGTTCACTTCACAATACCATTCCAGTACCCCAAAGATGGTATTATGATCACAAGTTATGCTATTTTCCATCTTACCACATTAATGTTGCCTCAAATCTTTATAAATCCAGCAAGGATACTTCCTGAGAAGCTTTATTTTGATGTAGCATCTCATAGGTTGCTTGCCTATGCTAAGGATTGGATATAAAACTTTAGCTATCAAGATAAAGAAATGAAGAAACTCTAGTAATTCAGAATAAAATTTAGTTATCAAAGTAAATAATTGAATACGGAACTTATTTAGTTGTCAGGCTACATTTTATTAGTCCAAATTAATCTAAGATAATATGGATGTATATACCTTTGTCAATAATATGGAGATCAATATCAAGGACAGAGCTTGAAACTACTGTTGGTTGATTGCAAGAACTCCAAACTCAGTGAAGTTCCATAAGTTGTGACTGATTTTGATGCTTAAGCTTAGTACACAATTGGACTATGGAATAGTGCCTCCAAACTTGTCAGAAAATAATTCAACAGCCAAACAGTCTTCAATTATATGACAAATCCATATTGATTTTCTTAACTTGGAGAGATAAGTGATTTTGGTGAAATGATTAGTATTTCCACTTATGCATTGCCTTCAGTCAGTTTAATAATATCAAACCTGCTATCATTTGTACCTTCTTATTATTAAGTCAGTTTTGGGTGCATAGACATTCAATCTTTATGGTGTTCCGAATGATTCTTTTTTCATGTAATGGGAGAAAATTGTCTTACGGGATGGGGCAGATTCACTATAGCGTCTGTTTTGTTTATCCAGGTCATTATGTGATGATGGAACAGTGGCAATTATTGGACCAATCGCTACAACAGTTGAGGACACCATACTTGTGTAAGTTGTCATGGGTTTGAATATGAGAATATGCGTAATCTTAAACATTTGTAATAAATTAAATGAACACTGAAATTAGCTGGCCTAATTTTCCTCTTATAAATCTGCTTGCTGATGGTAAAGGACAAACTAAAAGAATCTTATTATTGAGGAAAGGAAATGAGAATGATAGAGCTATGCATAATTGCATATAGATGTAGAATGATTATTCAACCATCTTGTCAGAGCACATAAAAGAACTAATGGTACAAGTGATGTAATGTTGTGTTTTTGTCATGTATGCCACGGAACTATGTCAGGATGAGTCTTCCCGGACTTGTTAATGTAATTTACATGTTTTACTCAACAAGTTATTGCTTTGATAGCTTTATTGGTCTCACTTTTTTTAGAAATAAATTTAGGATCAAAATTACACTAGGAAATTGCAATGTGATTTGTTCATATCCATTACTTCATCAGGTATGCAGCAATTTTGGGGTCCTCTCCTGCTGATAGAATCTCTTTGAGACCGGTAACCATCCCAAAAGGCTTATTCATCAGCTCATTTCTTAAACTCTGTATTTCTCTTGACTGTTCTGCTTTCTAAATTTTCTTCATTGTAATACTTTGTAAAAGTACCTTCTGGTAAACAGGATAACCTGAAACATCATGTACATGTTTAGAACATCTAAAAACCATGTTCTTAGTTTTAATCTCACCAGCAGACTCTAGATTCATTAAGATATCACATTCATCTTATTGATTTTGGACATCATGGTGGATCAAACTTTCTGTTTCTGTAATTTATCATCTCCCTCTATTTCTTTCAGTCCCTCCCTTGTGTACCTAATTTCTCTTCACAAGAGAGCTTGCAATCTGTGGAATCGCTGCGCCTTGGAAAATATACAGAGGTGACTATACTTCTTCTCACGGAAATAGTTTTTGTATTTGGATATTTCTTTGATAATCTCATGTCATCATCCTTTTACAGTGGTTTAATGATGTCTTCTCAACTGATATATCTGACAAGTGCGGGAATGTTCTCAGTCGGCTATCAGAAAAGCATGGATGCGAAGTAATTCTATTACCATTACTATATTCTTCATTGCTTTATCTTGGACTTTGGCAGGTGTATTCTCTAGCTTTGGTTTAGAATTTCAGGAACCATTAGCTGACAATATTGTGAGAATCTGTCATTCAACATGTTTGTTAGTATGTCTAATATTTTTCTTTTATCTCATGGTTGAAGACGGTAGAAATTGTAATACCAGAGTTGCATGAGATGCGCTTAGCTCATGTTGTTTCTATTGGATCTGAAGCATTATGCGCACTGAATCCAGACTGTTATGATGGGTACACACTTTTTCTGTGAATATTCTATTATCAAATGTCTTCTTAATAGATCTCAATGTCTTGTTGGGAGCAGCTTCAATTTTTTTCCTGATATCATCTTGGTTCTGTTTTCTTGTTTTTTTGTCTTCAGGAAAGGAGAGAGATTGACATATGATACTCGCACCAATCTGGCACTTTTTCGTTCATTTACAGCAGCAGACTATGTTGCTGCTCAGCGGCTTAGGTGAGACATATTGTTTCTTAAGCACCTAAAGTACAACAATCTAATCTTAGTCACGAATTTGCTTCAGAATCCAACTGAGAACCGTTTTATTGGTTTAGAAATACGGTGGCATCTGAAATGACCGAAAGCGTCAGATAATTGTAGCTTACTGTAGGTTGGATTTTACACTTTATTAGTTGCCAAAACTTTTAAGTTGATAATTTTGGAAACCTGATACCAGTGGCGGAGCCAGGATTTTCAATAAGAGGAGGGTTCAAAATCTGTAGAAATAGACACACGAAGTAGCCGAAGGGGGTTCGACATCTACTATATATACATAAAAAATTATTTTAACCATGTATAATTAATATAATTTTCCGCCAAAGGGGGTTCGGATGAACCCCCTTAGTACAAGGTGGCTCCGCCCCTGCCTGATACAATGCTGTTGAAAGAAGTCAGTTATGTTCCAAACCAAGTATATGACTTGATAAGATTGATGGAGTGTTTAACATCCTGAAAGACTGAAAGTAGTGCTTTATACAAGATACATGATTGACATAACTCTTGTCTGGGTTGTTGCAGGCGGAGGTTAATGTATTTCCATATGGAGATTTTCAAGAGGGTGGATATCATTGTGACACCAACGACTGGGTATGTCAATGAAGTTTCTGGAAAGTGTGGAATTAACTTTCATGTCCTTCACCAAGGCTTACTCTATTCCTGTAATTGAACATATTTTCTCACTTTTCCATGTGCCTACATTTAATCACTCATCTTTTCAAACTATTTCCCTGTTCGGTTTTTCCTGCTCTTTTTCGTTTCCCCCCTTCTTTTGGTTGGTGGGATTTCTGTGCCTGATATAATATTCTTAGAAATGAAAGTGGTCATGTGACTGACTTGTTAATGTAGATACCTAAAACATTAAATGGCAAGTCCAGTATGTGTAGAGGGTAGATTAGTTTGTTGATACATGTCAAAGTTAGATATATGACATACTGAGCTTGTGTGCATAGGCAGTTAATTGTTTTGTTGGAATGAATGCAGCAATGTTCCTAAACTTACCTCTGCTACTTCCGACTTTTTCAGCATGACAGCACCCATAATTCCACCAGGTGCTCTTAAAGTTGGGGAGACTAATTTGCAAGTTACAGGTTTTTCCCTTCACTCACCCCTTACAAGATATCATCAACTATGGAGTTAGTTGAAACTATACATATACTGTTTCTCTACTATTCTCGGACAGCTTGCTGTTTTGAAGTTTCAGGTTAGATTTCTATTCATGTGATGATCTACTTTCAGGAAATCTTATGCGGTTCATTATAACAGCAAATCTTCTGGGACTTCCTGCAGTTACTGTCCCTGTAAGTTGTCTCACCTTTCTCCTCTACCCAGGGTAGTTAGTTGACCGATGGTCATTCAGGAATTGGTACTCTTTTTAACCATTTCGGAGGGACGTAAAGGCAAGATTGTATCTCACGGATCTGCATTTTGGTTTATCAGTCTTAGGGGATGGGTTTGCATACAATTAAATTGTCTATTGAAAAAGTCCCTGCACTAATGTTTCAAGGGTTTTTAGATTTTATCCCAAGATAGTTTTCACAAAAAAAGTAGCAATTGGCATGAAAGCGAAAATAATAATAATAATAATAATAATAATATATATATATATATATATATTCCAAAAAGCTTTATCCCCTCCAGAAGCATATTTTAGCCTAGATCTTCCTTCAAATGATCCATAATGTAGGATTTGTTTGTTACATTCAGAATGAGGTATATTCACCTAGTACAACAATGGTAGTTATCGCTATCTCATATCGATGAGTTACATGCTTAGGTTGGTTATGACAAGCAAGGGCTTCCCATAGGTATACAACTCATTGGCCGACCCTGGTGTGAAGCTTCCATTTTGCGCTTGGCTGCTGCAATTGAGGTAATTGACCATTCAACCAAAATAAATGAGAGCAACTATGATTCATTCAAAGTGTCAAAACACATAATGACCCCTATGTAGAAATGACTTCCAATACCATCACATAACATTGCTCCTTTTCAGGAAACTTGTGCTGAACCCAAGAAGAAGCCACTGCAATATTATGACATTCTGAAAGGGAACTAGAAATTAAAACACTTATGCGTGCAGGTAAACAGTAATGTGAATCATGAAGCTTTAAGAAGATGTGGATTCATTTATCAAGATTTTGGTGATTCATAGAAACCATCTTGAAAATTGAATGTACTGAGTTTGAGGTACCACTTTATGAAATAAAAGCTGATCAAAAGATTTTGGCTAGACCATTTGAAATGCAAATAGAATCCAGAAACAGGTGAATGCCCGCATAGTTGCAGTGAAAGGGGTTAATGAAATGGTTAAACCTTTGTATAGGAACATTTTGTTCCTAACCCCCATATTTAATCTCGAAAGGGAGAAAATAAGGACACAAATTTCTAATAGACCCCGTATCAGCTGAAAGAAATCATGTAGCATAAGCCGAGACAATTCTCTTGGCTACTCTGTCAGCATCTGAATTCTGATAGAACGAGAGAGTCGCAGAAACTAATATTTGCCACATTTTTCATTTACATCAGAGTGAGCACCTTTTTACTCGCGAAGTTAGTAACTGCATCTTTTGCTGGGTGACATGTATTCAGTGATTGATCAAATATAAATGCTGTAGAACACAAGAGGCTAACGAGAAAAAGGTAATGTGTGCCAAATAAGATCACAACTGTTTGATCATAGATGTTTTACCTTCAGTTCACAAGCACCATGATGGGCTGCAGAATTGATCATATACTTGGCTTTTACTTTATCAAGCAACTATGACAACTGGGAAAAAATAATCCATATGGTAGTGCCTTGTGCAAGCAGTCCCAGACTATGGTGAGTTTTGTCAGCAACAAAAACAACAGAACTCTGCATGCAAACACAATGGTTTTTGACAAATAGCAACTCATTTCATCGGAGAAATTTTGTACTGAATCTTAAGTGAGAAATAGCAAAGATATATCTAAAAAATGTTTTTTTTTTATCGGTTTAAATTTTTAAATGAGATGTTCACATAACTTCTATAGGATACATGGGATACAAAATTTGTAAGTCATGAATTCAAGTCTCACCACCACCTACTAAAAAAAATATTCATATAATCTGGCAACTCATTTGATAAATCATTTGCCGAGAGAGACGGGGTAAAGAAAGAAATTTGTTTCCCATTTCTCCCATATGTTTTGCTTATTCTCCCCATAGTATAATTATTATGGAAAATGATCTATTATAACCATTTACAAGGTGAATAAAAAAATTGTCTTTTCAAATTACTCCTTAGAATAATTAGGCCAAAGTCATCTACGGCGCCTTAAAGTTGTCCGCATATTTCACTTAGACACTCCAATTCAACCTTTTACCTATTGAACACTTTTACCTATACAAAAATTGTTCCTATTAGACACATTTTGATGATCAACAAAAAAATGTCAAGAGTGTGCGATGCACTTGCCATGACATGGCAAACTAACTAATTAAAAGAAGCCATGTGTCTTTTGGGCTCCAAAATAATTATAATTAAAAAAATAAACTAAAATCCTAAACTATGTATGTGCCGCCTCCGACTCTGACCTGCCCACTCCCCCAACTTCATCATCTTCCCCTTTTTTTAAAATAAAAGCTTAAATCTCCTAAATTTTTCTACTTCTTTTTTTATTTATTTTTGTTTTTAAGCTTAGATTCGATTCATGTTTGAGTTGATTTGGCAGAAAGAAAGAGATGTGTGGTGGCAGTGTTTTTCGATGAACAAATTAAAATTTGTGATTGATTGTTTGAAAGGCTAAAAAGAAAGATATTAACGACGATAGATTTGGAGAAAAATGAGGTGGTGTCAACGGTGGGAGGTAGGTTAATGGCTGGTTAAAAAGGAGAAAGAAAATGATGGCCTGAAAAAATAGGGAAAAAAGATGATGGTCTGCAAAAAAAAGGGGAAGAAGATGATCGGAGAAAGAAAGGAAAGGAGAAGTGTGGATATGGTGACGGCAGATTTGATTAAAAAACAAGGTGGCGTGGAGAAGAAGAATGATTGCAGCTCGAGAAAGAAGGAGAATGAACTTTAATGGTGGGACACCGGTGATTGCGGTGGTGAGAAGGTGGTTGCAATGGTGGTTGAGTCGAAGAAGAAGAAGAAGAAGAAGAAGAGATGCTAATTTTTTATTTTTTAAAAAAAGATAAATCTTTTAACGTTAAAATATTGGTGAAAAAATAATCCACGCGCCCCATTTGCGTGACTCACAAATGATTTGCCATGTAGGCAAAAAAATGCTTAGACGATTCAAATTTGGGGTGGTAGAGGTGTTCAATAGGTACTAGGTGTAGTTGAGGTGTCTAAATGAATAATGAGGACAACTTTGAGGGGCCGCAGATGACTTTGGCCGATTAATTATTATGGAACATGATCTATTATGAGTCTATGACTTGAAAAAAAAAAATTACTGTGTTCAAATCTCGTGTAAAAGTAAAAGATCAAATCTCTCATAAAAAAAAAGAAAAAAATCATTAAAGGGACAATTTCAGAGACTTCTCTCGAGGTTTCGCTCTATAACACTCATCTTTCACGTGGTTTATGATATTACGTCTACTCTTATAATTTGATTTTTTTTATAACCATGTTTTAAACCTATTTAAAATAAATATAAATTAATTATAATTTTTTAACAAATTTATCTCTCTTTATATTAATTTCTTCATATTATTAAAAAAATAACTTATTTAATAAATACTTTAAAAAATCAATATGAAGAAGAAAAAATGTGTCAAGTCAAAATTTGAATTATATTTATTTTAATAAAGGTTTAAAAGATGATTAGAAAAAATTAAAATAAGGAAAAATAAGTGTAATATCACAAATCGAAAAAGTGAGTTTTATAAAAGAAACCTGAAATTATCCCAAAATAATAATTCGTGGGTATGTAAAGTCGATAATACCTCATATTATTTGAAATGGTTCTTCAGTGTCATGTTTAGAGGAGATCAGAAATGGCGTCGAAGCTAACTCCAAAGCTCTTCTCATGGCTGATTCTGCCGACGTTGCTTCTCATTTTCCTCTACTCTTTATCCCTTCCTCTTTATGCTCCTACTTCTCCAAAACCCAAAATTCCCATCTCACCTTCTTGTAATCTCTTCAAAGGCAAGTGGGTCAGCGACCCGAATCGCAGACCCATTTACGATGAGTCCTGCCCCTTTCACAGGAACGCCTGGAACTGTCTAAGAAACCAAAGAGAGAACATGGGTCGGATCAATTCTTGGAAATGGAAGCCCGACAAGTGTGATTTAACTCGGATCGACCCAGTTGGGTTCTTGGGTTCAATGAGGAACAAGAATATTGGGTTTGTTGGAGATTCGTTGAATGAGAATTTCTTGGTTTCGTTTTTGTGTACTCTTAGAGTGGCTGATTCGACTGCAAAGAAATGGAAGAGAAAGGGTGCTTGGAGAGGAGCCTATTTTCCAAAGTTCAATGTTACCGTGGGTTATCATCGTGCTGTTTTGCTTGCGAAATATGAGTGAGCACATTGTTTTGTTCTTTTATCTTGTTTTGATATTGCAATATATTCCTTGGATTCTTGTTATAAATTGTGTTGTTTAGTAGCAAATGCAAAAAATAGTTTTGATATTGTGTTATTTTGTAGCAAATGCAAAGATTAGTTTTGATATTGTGTTGTTTAGTAGCAAATGACGATCTTTTACTAGATATTATTGAGTTTGCACCTAATCATGGTTGCTTATCAACACTAAAAGTTGGAGAATTCATGGCTGTACTGTGAGTTGTGGATCTAAGTTGTGGTTCCCTATATTTATATATTGATTATACAAAATAATGGCTGAGCAACTCCTGATTTGAAGATCATTTCCTACGCACAGCTTATTTCGAATTCTAGTTCTTCCGAGAATAATTTTGAAGGAAGGAGCTTTGGAAGGCTAGGATTCATAGTGCAATTTTCTAAGAAAAAGTCTTCATTCCAGGATGTTTGTAGCATTAATTTACTTTTGCTACTTAAGTTTTCATATGCTTGTATTGGCTAATTTAGAAAGTCATATTTTTACAATGAATTTGGAGCTTTTAACTTGAAACTCTTTGTTGTATGAGTTATAACCTGTTGTCTGGCTGAGTGCTCAAGTGGATAATAGAGCTTGAATCATGACTAGCTTCAGTTTCTGATATCATGAAGGGATTTTGTCACTAGAAGAGTGTAGGTTAGCTTCTTGATACGGCTGTTGCTCCTCAATTTTCTTGTAAGAAATCTGCTGACCATTTACTTTAATTTTTGAAAAAGTTCTCGTTCTGTCTGGTTAATTACGCTAACAGAAGTGAAAACTGTATCCTGTATACCATTTGCATTTCAAAGTTTGTCCTCATTCTTAAATGTTGCCAAAGTTGGATATCAGTCTGAAGTATGGTGTGAGTTTTCTTTGAAGTCATAATCTTACTTGCTCATTACTGATTAATTAAGGTGGCAGCCAAAACAGCTAGATGACTCCAACCAAGATGGATTGAAGGGAAGATATCGAGTAGATGTTGATATTCCAGCAGATGATTGGGCTCATATTGGTGCCTTTTACAATGTTCTAGTCTTCAACACTGGTCATTGGTAATTTTATTTTATCTTGATAAAGTGGTCATTGGTAATTTTATGTGCCTTCTTGCTGTTTTTGCACATTAGTTGATATGTCTATCACTTATGTGGTCCAAATAGAATGACCACTTCTCTTTCTCTGTTGATTGTGAAATATTGTCATTTTTGTTCAAAGTTTTCTTACATAATATGTTAACAAATTGAATAAAGCATCTGGATGACAGTGGGTTGTTGAGTGAAAATATTAACATCAACTACCTGCCCAACCTTGCAAACACATCACCCCATATGGATGGAATCTTCAGCCACCTTTGGATGCTATGCTAACCACCTACCTGTACCGCTATTGAAACTTGCAATGTTCTAAAATTTATTCAAAAGACATAAAGGTCTGAGCTCCCATCTATCTTCAATAGCATCTCACATTAATCCTAGAAAATAAAAATAAAATTGATATGTTGCCAAAAAAACAAATTTTGCCATATTAAGTAGAATTTTTTATTTTATTTTTAAGTGGAAGGTGTTATCTTTGTTCTTTTAGATGTGAGTGTAGTGGGGAAGAAATTGAAGTTCCAGTGGAGAATGAGCTAGGTAGATCAGCTGGTAATTTGTTGTGTGCAGCAACTTTGGACTGTTAATGATTCCAATTGTGTTTCTTGATAAAACTAAATGATTCTCATTGTGTTTGTTCAAACTTAAAAGCTAGTATTCCTGTAATCACAGGTCGGGCTACATTTGAGAATAAACCAACTAAGACTACTGTATGATTTTTCTCCTCCTGTAGACACATATTGGTATTTGGTACACATCTAATTCTGGAAAAATGATGGTTCAATTTTATGTGTTATTTACTTTTTCTTGTTGTTGGGGGAAGAGGGGAAAGAGGCTCAGTGGGAGGGGGGAAGCATCATCTTCTGCTCTTGGTTTCTGTATTCCTGACATGACATTTCAAATTATTTCACCGCATCTAGTTATTAACATATTATCTCGAACTCCTTTGGTTTTAATGGTTATCAATATCTTCTAGGTGGGGCTTTGACAAATTCCCTAAAGAGACGCCTCTTGTTTTCTACAAGGCAGGGCAACTGATTCAACCTCCATTGGAGATGTTTGATGGACTTCAGGTTGTTCTCGAGAATATGATTGCATTCATAGAAAAAGAATTACCAGAGGAAACACTTAAATTTTGGCGCTTGCAATCACCAAGGCACTTTCAGGGTGGTGATTGGAATCAAAATGGTAGTTGCACAGTGGATGGACCCCTTGGTGAACTTCAGGTATGCACTTTTTGGTAAATTTGAAATTTTCACTTTCCAAAGGTAATCAACTTGGTTAGTTACTAACAAAGTTTCCCCTTGCATACTAATAGAAATCACTTGAAGATGCATTGCTTAGGCTAAAATCTTATGTCAGGAAAGTTGAAAAATATGGATAATTTGTTAAATAGTTTAGGCATTTAGCAAGGATTTGCCTCCTAAGAAAGCTTATTTTGTCTAACAATTGATACAGAAGTATATAACTTAACATGTTTGTAATCTAATAAGTGATTTCCTACTGATAGAAAAAAGTGTTAGTTCCCAAATTTACATTTTCTCAGACAATTAGGTTCCCTGTATACTTTTTTGACAAATTATAGGGACTATTATGCACTAGAAAGTTTGTTACAGTAAGTAGTGACAAGTTTTCTGAAGAAAATCTTACTGATACCTGAACAGCTTGACCTGTGGTTTGATCCCAGATATAATGGGGTTAACAAAGAAGCAAGGCGACTAAATCATCTGATCGAAGAGGTTTTAAAAGGCACAACTATCAGAAGCCTCGATCTGACTCACTTGAGTGAGTTCAGGGCAGATGCCCATCCTGCAATTTGGTTGGGGAAAAAGGATGCAGTGTCAGTCTGGGGTCAAGACTGTATGCACTGGTGCCTTCCTGGTGTTCCAGATACATGGGTTGATATCTTGGCTCAGCTAATCACTCCTCATATTTTGGAGACAGGGTGATCATTATAGATGGTTGCAAAGCTTCCGTGAATCATTTGCAACTGAGCTCCTGATACATCAAGATGTGGGCTTTTTTGACAACAATCACAAACTTGCTGATCTGAAGGAGGTGGTAGAACCAGTTCATTATTTTGTGTTCTTTCCCTTACATTCTTTCTATCATTTGGAGGGGTAGGGGTTTTGAGATTTCACCTTTGAGACTGTTTAGCCATGTTCCAGGGGCTTTGGTTAGAGATGATGTTTTCTGGTGCTTGCTCTTGGGAGGAAAATTGGAGGCTGATTATAAGCCAAAAGGCCTAGAGTTTATACTAAGTTTTTTTTTTCTTTTTTCCCTTTTCAGTTTTCACCTCATACCTCAGTAGGATTTGTTCCCCACTTCGAAACTTTGTAGAACATGTATAAACATTGCTATATATATAATTTTTTTGTTTCCATAGTGTTGTCTCTTCTTTTTCAAATTTTATGTTTTTGGGTGGAGGAGGTATAATGTATTATTATAATCGTGTGAATTGTAAAAAAAGATTTGTTCAAGTTGCCCGATAATAATCTATTCTTTTTGCTGAAAATGGCTTTAATTTCTTGTCAATTCTCCCAATTACTCTTCGTTTTCTTTTTACTGTAAATATTTAACTACATTTTATATGTTGTGGAATTCTCTTTTTCCTTTTCTGCAATAAAATTGGTTTGCTACTCTCAAACGTCAAAAATTTATGAATTGGGATACTCTATGAAATTGGTTCATCATTGTACTACAAATGGCCGAATAAATAATTTTAGAATATTCCTTATACCAAACAAACCCTAAAATGTGTTTGTTGAACAAAATTAAGTCATAATTAAATTTTTTTTTGAATAATATTCTTCATTAAGTGAACTGTAAAAGATAAAATTAAACACCAGACAAACATTATAGACTACTGAAAACAGAGGCAGTCGGTGCAAAAACTTGAACACTAGAAGCAAGCAAGCGAACCCCTAGAGCCCTAATAATCACATAAATCTCATTAAAAGAAAAAAAAGAAGAAATCTTAAAAATCCCAAAATATCAACGCGAATCCTCTCACCATGGCTTTGAGAATTCATCTTCTTTACCCAAATCGTTTTCCTTCACAATTCACAAAGTCCCAAACCAATTGGGTCCCTTCTATGTATACCTTCAAGAATCAACCCAAGTTTCACAAAGTCTCGTGCACCAACAACGACGACGACGACGACGACATGAGCGATATAGACCTGGCCTCAGATTTTGCAACAGAGGTTGGAAAGATGAACACCCAGATGATACAGAAAGAGGAGGCGTTGAAGAAAAGCAAAGAGCTTTTGTTCGTTGAGTTTTGCAACTACACGGGCTTGAAATCGGAGGAAATGAAGAAGAAATGGAAGAAATTCAGTGAAGAGGAACAATTGGTTTTGATTAAAAGTTTTGTTTTAGAATGGGGTGCCCATTTTCATCCATTATCTGCTAGGTCTGTTAAAGAATTAGTTGATGAGTACTTAGTTGAAAACACTTCTGACTTCAATTCTTCTTCTTCTTCTTTTTTCCCTGGTCTCAAAAAATTGATGGGATTTTCAGGGGATGATAATGAATAGATTGGATTTCAGTTTCCCTTATTGACTTTTAGCTTTAAATATTTCTGCTTTTGTTTTGTTAAATTAAACAGAATGGGAATTTGTTTCCTTCAATTTGGAAAAATGCCAAAAACATCTTATATACGCTTTGAACTATATGCTAGAGTTGATGTAATTGCCCACTTTTTTTTAAGCCAAAGTAGAAATAAAAAGAAACAGACAGAAAGAAGTTGAGACAGTAAAGTGAGAAGCTTCACAAAGCCCTCATGAACTTGATATATTATGAATACTCCTCTGGATTCAACAAATGGATATATACTCTTCCGTAAGAAATACAACTGCAACTATGGCAGACTTTCCCGCAATCTGAGGGAATCCCTCGTGTAATGTTGGCTACCTATGGCCTAAAAAAAATAATCTCATCGTGTTCTGTGTACTCTAATTTGATACAGTTAAAACTAGCAAACTGTCAGGAAAGGATCTGAAACGATGATCATTCCTGATTGAACTTTGCTGAACGTTATTGACCTTTTCTAGCTGAATGGAAAAAGAACCTCAAGAGGATTGCTTTTGATTTTGTTCTATCTTGGCTCGTACTTTCTCTTCCAATACAGACATCTCAGTATCAAGACCAAATATTCTGTTAAGAGCGTGCATATTTTCAAGTATTTCACTCAAAGTTCGGTTTTCAGCTCCATCACATTTTAGATGCTGCATTGGTCCGTGTAGCAGCTTGTTTACTATCCCTAGACTGAGATCATAGATAGCCTTCTTCTTGTTTTGGGGGATATCATCACCCATCTTAGACAAACATTTGTCAACCTCAGCAGACCTAATTCTTTCAGCATATGCCCTGAGCTTTTTTATAGTTGGAACGGTCTCAAGGGAGTCTTTAAGTGCTTCAAATTGTTTCACTTCCTCAGCAATGATGGTCTCAGCTTCCATTTTCTTCCGCAACCGATCCTCCTTATTAGCTTCCACAACCTCTTTAAGATCATCCACATTGTAAACACCTGCACCTTCAAGTTCTGCGACACTAGGTTCCACATTCCGAGGAACAGAAATATCAATAAATAGCCTCCGGCACCCATCTTCAGAGTTCACAGAAGGGAGAGCTTGAACACTCTCCTTTATGAATAAAGGAGCTTTCGAAGCAGTGCAGGTGAATATTACATCAGACTGAGCAGCACATGCTAATAATTCTGAGAAAGGCTTGTATACTATATCAGCATCCATCAACTCCTCACGGATGGCAGCAACTCTGTCCGCTGTCCTGTTAACGACAACCATCTTTTTACACCCTTTAGCAACCAAATGTCTGATCACAAGCTTTCCCATCTTGCCAGCTCCAACAATTAACACACGAGCCGTAGAAGAAGAATACTCTGGAAGTTTCAGCAGAGCAAGCTCCACCGCCGCTGAACTGACTGATACTGATCCGCTGGAGATATTGGTCTCAGTTCTTACCCTCTTACCAGTTGTGATTGCACGCTTAAATAGCTCACTTATTTTCCTACCAAAGCCAGGGACCCCCTGCCCATTCTTAACAACCTGCTTGACCTGTGCAAGAATTTGACCTTCTCCCAGGACTAGGGAATCTAGTCCAGCAGCTACTTCAAACAGGTGTTGTGTGGCATCTTGATTGTATAGCAAAAACCGGTGTTGGCATAGCTCTGTAACTGGAACTCCACTAAACTGCCAAACAAAGATATTTGTGTCAAAATAGGTTTGCATATAAAGTACAACAAAAAGTGAACATTGTAGCATAGGGCTGTATTTCTTTGAAATTTGTGCTTAAGTAGTTAGACCTTTGCAATGACGTTAGTGAGCAGGGGAACCAAAGCACAGTAAAATAAATACAATTCCTTCGCAAATGTAGAAATACAGAGTATAAATGGCACAGCAAGTCAAAATATTTTGTTTATCGTTCAAGTGTATCTTTCATGATGGAGAATATGTAAGGTAATTCCTAAACCTTTGAAACCAACATGAATTTGTTCAAATCTTACTGCAAGCGACATAGGGTAGATGATGCTCATTAGAGTTTAATGCAGTTTTCAATGACAGTGTTGCTAGTTTATCATACAGATTTAAGATGTTAGTCAACAAAAGGAAACATTATGCAGATAAATGATGCTTGAAGAAAAAATTACCTTAGACATCCACTCAGTCACTTCTTTAATTCCACGATTTTGGGCAAGCGCCAAAACATATATTTCAATTCTGTTACAAGTACTCAATACAGCAGCTTCCTCTATATGATTCAAGGAACACAGTTCGCGAATTGCTTGAGGCCATTGTGCTTCTGGGATAGAAACTTTCTCCCGCACTTCAACTGGTGCTGTGTGAATGTTAAGTCCAATAACCATGATGCTGCTACTCTCCTTTGTATATCCTGGCACGAAAAAGTTTCCTATGTTAGACTACCTTCTTTCTCAAACATCTTAAGTAAACTCGAACTATCCAACCGCGTATCAATCAATGAACTACAATCCCCAATTAACTAGGGTCAATAATTGAATCACAGAACTCTAGCTAAAACATCATAACTTCCAAGTAAATTTAGAACCTCAATACCACAGATTATAGTTCAATCAAGGTCACAGACTTGAGATTAGAAAAATATCACAAAACTCTAGCTAAAATACCAAAACTTCAAGAGAAAAAAAAAAAGAAAGAGGCATACGATCAGCAGCAGATGTTTTGAGAAGTTCCAAAGCAGAAAGACTCGATGTTCTAGATTCCTTTTTGCCATTTTTCACCACCGAGTTGGATGATAACTCACATTTAGGGCTCAACGAATGCGATCTCGTCCAATATACCAGCGGCTTAATTCTTCGACGACTCCCGAAAAATCTAACTTGATGATCCACAGAAGGAGAAGACGACGAAGAACAAGACGTAGAACTTAAATAATCACAATTGAAACTGCCACCTGTCACAAAGCTACTCGCAACCGCCATTGAAACACAATTTGTAGAAAACAGCAATAGCGGCTATGGCGAGAGAGCTCCGAAACCCAGATTTGTAATCGAAATTCGGAACAGGTGACAGAATGGAATAGGTATGGAGGTGATGGGTTTGGTATAAAAAAAAACAATAATTGGTGAGTGGTGGGCTAATATAATTAGGCAATTTTATTTATTTGGACGGAATCGACGATAATAATGGTGGAATAGTATGACAGTGGTTGGTGATTATTGACTTTTCTGGAATGCTTATTTATAGTTTGGGGTTTTTCGATTATACATATTCCATATACGCGTTGGTTCCACACTCCAAAATTTAATAGGATTAGGAATTGGTCCAATCGTGACTACATTTAGGAACGTGTTAATAATGTCAAATGGTGGTTCCTTTTTTGACTTGGATTTGGAATTGGCACCATATTGGATTAGATTTCAAAGTACGTAAATAGAGTATTAAATCATGTTATTCTTTATTTTATTTAATATTTAAAGATTTATTAAAGGTTGTTTAGTGCATAAAGTGTTCTACGTTAGAAGATTTTTAAAAAAGATTTATATTTCAAGAGATGTGAGATAAATAGTCTATTATAATGCAAGTATTAATATATGTTTTCACGGTTCAAATATGTGACCTACATATCACACGAAGATAATATTTAGGAGTTTATTAAGAGTTTTCCGATGCATATAGCACTCTCGTTAGCAGGTTTCGAGAAAGTGTTGCATCCCAAGAGATGTGATATAAACAATTTATCCTAATGCATACATTAATTACTATTTCCACTATCTGAATCACTAACCTACATATTACACTTGGGACAATATTTGGAAATATTTTCACGTCCAATAATTATTAAATTATTACCTCACCTGTCTTTTTATAAATCACTTTTGAGGCATGAGTTTGACAATTGATAATCATCGGTTTGAATTTGAATAAAAAAATAGCAAATCCATTTCAAAGTTTTAAAAGCATACTAATGAAGAAGCTTCTTTTTTGTTGAACTATTCCATCTGATCCATTCGGATTGTTGCGGTACAGCGATAAAAATAATAATTGTACAGGTAATTAGCATGCATTCTCATTTAGACTTGTAATTCGTTATGAATTATGATAATTAGATCTCAAAGTCAAAATGATAATTTTTTCAGCGTTGTAGGCCCATAAATTTTGACAATACGAGGAATTCTTCTAAACCTTTGATTGCACAAAGTCAACTAGAAATTGAAATAACACATTATATTGCTAACAACTGTTACTCAACAAATTTGAAGATAATCTGGAAATCTTTTTATTTAATTGCACCTAATAAAATAAAATAAAGGATAAATAATGATAATGTCCGTAGATACTGTCATAAATGGTTAAACTGTGGTATCAATTAGGTCAAATTTAATAATTTAACCTGTCACGTTAACGGGCGACCCGTCCTGTAACATCAAACAAAAATAAATTGAAAAAAAAAACACAAGAAAAGATTTAAAAATTTAATGTTTTTTTTTTTTTTCTAATGGTGTTTTATCCACATAAATATGATCAGATATTCCAGAATATAGATAAAGTCAGTTAGCTGGAATTTGTGAAGCAACAGCGACGGTTGGAGCCTGGAGGATCATCAACACACAATTAACTGAATATATGTGTTGAGAGTAAGCAAAAAAATATCATTTCCATGGACTCTCAGATTCTAAAATTTTCGCCAATTATTTCTTCAAGAAATATCACTTTCAACTCCAAAAAAGCAGTTCACATTCATGGCCTGTCCAATACCCAATTCAGGGTTTCAGCAGCAAGGTCCGTTCAGAAGTCAGAGGAGGAATGGCGTGCCGTTCTCTCCCCTGATCAATTCCGGATTTTGAGGCAGAAAGGCACAGAGTATGTATCCTGCCGTATAATTTTTATTTCTTCTTTCTTCTATCTGTCGTTGCGCCTATCTGTTTAGGTAATACCAATTGGTCAGGATTATGACACAGTTGTGTTGCTACAATATTACGCTTGATAAAATAATTATGCATTTTGTTCCGGGTCTTATTTCTCCTATCAAATGACCCCTTAGTCAAAGACTAACAATGCAAGCAAGCAAAAAAAGGAATATTGCTGATTATTATAGTTATGTTGTGTGAATAATAAAGTGATTGGAATCCCTGATTTTTACTTGACAGGAATCAAGGGAGTGGGGAGTATAACAAGTTTTTTGGTGTAGGCACCTACCTCTGTGCTGGTTGTGGCACTCCACTCTACAGATCCGCAACCAAATTCAACTCACCCTGTGGCTGGCCTTCTTTTTATGAGGGTCTCCCTGGCGCCATAAATCGCAATGTGAGCTTCTTTCCAATCACACTAGCTACATTCGTATGTGACTTTTCACTTTCCAAATATTCTTCCACAACTCTTTTGGTGACTCGAACTCCCAACTTCTTTATTAGAAATTGAGTGCTCCATCAATCTCACTTCTAATGCTAGAGTTGCTATAATTACAAAAAGTTTTCCTTGACATTTTTGAGTTGTTTTGCATGATTTTTCAGCCAGACCCAGATGGCATAAGGATGGAGATAACTTGTGCTGCTTGTGGAGGCCATATTGGTCATGTTTTTAAAGGTGAATGGTTTCGTACCCCAACAAATGAACGCCATTGTGTCAACAGTATATCCCTCAAGTTCAAACCACCGCAATTTTCTTAATGCTGGCCTATATATATTTTCGTCCTGACTTTGATCTAATACTCCATTCTTTCATGTAGCTTAGCAACTTCCTGTTAGTCTGTGTATTAGGTGGAAAGGTATAGTGATATTTTGTTTGTAATTATGATCTGTATATGCTTGATGATTTTATTGAAGATAAGTAAAGAAATGAGCTATTTTCATTCAACACACGAGGATCTAACTATTACTATTACATACTTGACTACAATTGTACTTGTGCCTTATCCTTATCCCTAAGTTTGATAAACAATTTTAAATTCCAGTGCAAGTTTAGGAAATTTCATCTAAATAGTACTCCCTCTGTCCCTAATTACTTGTCCACATTTTCTTTTTTAGTTGTCCCTAATTACTTGTCCATTTTGACAAATCAAGAAAGAATAATTATTTTTATCTATTATACCCTCAATTAATTACTTTGAAAAAGGTAGAACTTCTTGAAAATATTAAGTTTTTAACTCATCAACTTCATAATTAATAGGAGTAAAACGGTAAACTCACTATATCAATTATTAATTTTTTAATAAGTGTGTCAATTCAAAAGTGAATAAGTAATTAGGGACCGAGGGAGTAAAGTCATTCAACTTGGTTACTCTTGGAATTGAAAAAAAAAACTTATTAAAAGTATTGCTTCAAAATGGGCTTTTCAATGCACAAAATTCAGATACCATAAATGAAAAATCCAAAAAAATAAAATATTTTACAACGTGACTATTGTTATTTTTGGTAAATCTTGTGAATTCACTAATAGTGAGTAAAATTCAATTAATTTAATATAAGAAAATAATTCCGTGATTTTACAATGTAACTATTGCTTTTAACAATTGACTTGGCTAAAGTTTCTATAAAAAGAAGGGATAAGGTACAGTACCCTTGCCACATGCTGATCGAAATCTTAGAAACACACTTTAACTAAACTAAAATTTTATTATACCCTGAATCAATTTTTTTTTAATAATTTCATACACCTTTTGACTTATGTGGAATCAAAATATCTCTCACGCGCCTCAACTGCGTAGAGTCACGAAGTGTGCCACGTAAGCCAAAAAGTGTACAAAATTACAAAAAAAAAAATGAGTTCAGGGGGTTATAGAACCTTAGTTTAGTTAAGGTGTGTCTCTGAGATTTCAGTCATAGTCTAAGGGAATACTTATGCCTTATCCCTAAAAAGAAATATAACATTTCAAAAATTCCGATTATATTTCATCCCCTTTTTTGAAGAGAAAGAATAACACGTCCTATTTCATTCGACTATTTGTCTTTAACAATTGACCTAACTAAAACTTTATAAGAAGAAAGATAGCCTTTCAGCGTGGTCTTACAAAGTATGATCAAGGAAGGGTAGATGTTTACCCCTACCTAAGAGGTAGAGAGATTCAGAAAAATCTTCGGCTCAAGAAAATATAGTCCAAAACACTAGTAGTCCAGAAAAAGAAATAACGAAAGTGAAAGTACAACAAAACATTCTAAAAAATAACTAAAGGAAAATAATATGACAATTGAAGTACAAAAAGCAACAAATAGTACTAAAAATCAAAGGACAAATACCTACCTGAGCAATACTAGGCTTAGAAGTATGGACGGATAGCAAGACAACACATTACTAACTACTAGCATTCTACTGTAATCAGTATCCTCTGCAACCTCCAAAGTGTCTTTCAGATAAACTGGTGCCTATTTAGCTCGGTCATTGTACAAACAAAGTCGTTGAATGTGGTTTCTTCCACTTGTATCAACTCAATATGAGAGCCACATGTCAATTCCATTACTATAAGCTTGCTTCGAAACCGTAGAGAGGCGTGTTAAAACTGTGATGAACCAACCAGCAAAGACAGCATTAGCTCCTGCAAGACATTAAATGATGAAATAATCAAACTGAATTCATCACATGCTGGATCTTTACACAAAAAGTCTAAAATGATGAAATCATCGATCTGCCCGGACTCTTCAAAGATACCTCCGGGTCTATGTAGGATCCTCCATGGGCGTGGCAACATTTTGGAGAGTCCGAGCAAAAGTTACATGGTTAGTGAGGATATATATGCCAAATACAACTAGCTAGAGATCGAAGTGTAATTGTTGTTGTAGAGTTATTTTCATGATAAAAGAAAACGACAACTCACTTGTATACAATAACTTCGACTTTTCCTTCTTTCCGAGCCTCTGATTCATCAGTCACTTGATTTCCATCAGGAGTACATATAAAATTGCACTCTGAAATTTTCCTCTAGAAATATTTGATCTTTTATCCTGCTGTTGAACTTCAGAATAACTGCTAACTTCATCGATTGTTGAGAATGCTACATCAGAGGGACAAGTAAACTCAATTGGATTTCCCATATATGACTTGCACCTAGCTAGAAATAAGAGGGAGAAAATGCGAAAGCAATGGTGGCTTACTCTGCTATCTCAATGTGGATGGAAAAGAGATGTTTTCTTCTTTCAGATTTCAGTTGGAGCCAAAGTCATCTCCCAAATTTAAGTGAACCAACATATATGTGTGGAATATGAGCTATTTTTCGCCATTCCATACCTTTTTTCTTGCAAAGCCTTTCAAGATGAGGACAGTCTTGAATTGACAAATGCTGAAGAGCATTGAGGTACTTCATTCCTTCTGGCAAAGATATCAAATGTTCGCAATTTGAAATTGCAAGAGATCTAAGAGAGGAAAGTTTAGCAAGCCAGTCAGGAAGATCTGTGAGATGAGGACTGCTATGGATTACCAGACTTTGCAATGTAGTGACATGTTGAAGGCTAACTGGCAATGGGTATAATTCAGGGCAGGAGATAATACTCAAGCTCCGTAGAGATGAGAGATTCTGGAAACTATCTCTAGATAAAGTTAACCGAGGGCAACCCATGATGGAGAGCTGTTCTAAGACTGTGAGATGGAGGAACCCACTTGAAAGATAAATTAGGTTGCTGCAATTCTCAATTGACAAGCTCTTTAGGGAATTGAAACCTGCAAATTCCTCTGATGGCAATGACTCTAAGCTGTGGCACCCGTTGATCTCAAGAAACTCCAAAGCTTGCAGCTTTCGGATTCCTGTTGGCAAATGGGTTAGTTTTTCACAGTAGCTAATGGTCAGTGACTTCAGATAAGTGAGATGTTCTATCTCTTGAGGAAGAGAAATGAAATTTTTGCATGAAAGTATTTCCACAGTCTCCAGCGATTTGTTATTCTCCAGCAATTTCCCTGAAAGGTGCACTAAACCTTGAAGCGCATCAATCACAAGATTGGAGAGTGAAGACATGTTATCCACAGACTCCAAGATCTTTGGATGGCAATCATGGAGCTCCAAATGAAGAAGAGATTGAAATGTTGGAGCAGAGATAAGATTAGGACATTTATCTACAACTAACTTTTGCAGGCGAGGAAGTACTGCTGCTCCGTTCTCTATGCAAGACCATTCTTTTAAGCAGGGAAGATCCTTGATTGTTAGGTCTTCCAGGGATGGGAATTTGAGGGGTTCGCCTCCATAAAATTCTTCACCAATATGTGTAACTCCATCCATCCCTTGTAGATAAAGTGTTTTGAGAAACGGAAGCTTCCCAAAGGTAGGTAAAGTATCACATCCCCTGCAATTGATCAAAGCAATCAGAACTAGATTAGGGAGGTCCCAATCTGGAAATCTGAATCCAGGATATCCCTTGATATATAGTTTTTTGAGATTTACATGTGGCTGAAGACACTCAATGATCCCCTCCACAACATTGTCATTATCCCTTGATAGTGATCTTGATGTACCATCAACTTCTCTGCAAACCTCGTATGAAGTAGACCCTGTTGACATCCTCACTATGTTCTCGCTTCCCCATTGGAGTCTTAACAATTCAACATATTTCTTCGCCCTCAGATTAGCCAGTGTAGCTTCTTCTTTGTCTCTGATGTTCTCCAGGCCCCTTATACTCAATTCACCTCTTATATGGGGAGAACTGATTTCAGAGATGCTTTCTCCAATCCCTTTGCCCACAATGTATAAAGGCAAAGTTTGAAGCTGAACCAAATTTCCCAGACCAGCAGGGAGACGAGTCAGTCCATTACATCCCACTATGTTAAGGTGCCTTAAGCCAGTTATATTAGCCAATCCAAAAGGTAACTCCATTAGGTTACCACAAAATGAGAGGTTCAGGGTTTGCAGATTAAAAAGGTTGCAAATAGTATGAGGGAGTGTTTGAATAGAGGTTCTGGAGAGATCAAGGTATCTCAAACATATCAAATCACTAATTGACTCGTGCACCTTCTTCACACAACCACTTAAATCAAGGACTCGCAAGTATTTAAAGTTCAGAGGAAAAGAAGAAGGAATGTCTCCGGTGCAAAACAGGAATTGGAGTGTTCGAAGATGTTTGGCACCATACAATTCCTTTGGAAGTGAAGTGGGATCTGAATGGAAAAGGATTGACAGGTGATGAACCCGTGACATGTTACCTTGAGCAAAGTCATGTCCCAATATCACGAAGTCCTGACTCCCCACACTTCGAGCAAGATCATGGATGAGATCGTGCATTTTGTATACTGCTAGATCCGTCTCATCAAATTTCTTGACTTCCTGGAAGAATGATAAACACAACAAGTCATTAAAATACTTGTTGCCTATGTCTTCCAACTGCCTGTTCCTCTCATGACATGTTATCAAGCCTTCAGCAATCCATATGTGGATCATCTTTTCCTTATGAATTTCATAATTTTTTGGATACAATGAACAGAATGCAAAGCATCGCTTGAGGTGTAGAGGCAACTGTAAGTAGCTCAACCGAAGAGCTGGCAGTATGCCACTGTTACAATTCTCAAGTTTCCAAAGTTCACTCTCTTGCACAAACATCCAATCTTCTCTTTCTCGTTTGAAGCGCAACAAACTTCCCAGTGTTTTTGCTGCCAAAGGCACACCTCCACATTTCTTGATGATCTGTTTTCCAATCTCCAATAGATTAGGATGCTCAGCTTCTTCTTCCTGGCTGAAAGCTCGTTGCTTGAACAAAACCCAACAATCATCTTCAGTCAAGCCTTGGAGACAATAAGGGGAAGTAGTTCCCACTATTGACGCAACCTTGGTACTCCGTGTAGTGACAATGATTCTACTTCCTGCTCCACCACTTTGCAATAAGTCGCCCAGCTTATCCCACTCTTCTTGGTCTTCATTCCATACATCATCCAAAACAATCAAGAATCTCTTTCCACCCAATGAATCTTGAAAATGAGCTTGAAGTAGATCCATCTCCAAGAGTTCACACTTCCTTTTTGTTGCAGACTGTATGATGCTTAACATGAGTTTACTTACATCAAAATCCCTAGACACATAAACCCATATTTTTATGTCAAAGAAATGAACGACCTTTTCATCATTATAGACTAGTTGAGCTAGAGTAGTTTTGCCAAGTCCTCCAATACCTACAATTGGGATGATAGAAAGAACCCCACCAGTTTTGCCATCACATGCAGTCAACAAAAGCTCTAAAAGCTTCTTTTTATCATCATCTCTTCCACATATTTTTGATGTTATCACAAACGATCCAGTTACTTTTGTTCTGTCATAATCGTCAGCTCGTCTTTCTGTAGTTGTTGCTCTAAGATTTAAGCTAAAGCCTTGCTTTGCAATCTCATCTAGTTCCTTAAGTTTTTTTGGTAGCATTTTTGCAAGGTCAAAAAGATGCTTTGATGGTTCAAAAGGTAGAAATAGACTGCTTACCTGTTTGCCTTTTCCACTGCGATGCTCGCACATTACACTTTCTGCAGTAAATTCATCCAGTAAGTTCTCCAACTGATAAGCTATGTCCTTGAGCTTCACCAACCAGTTTTCAACATGTTGATCCGTTTCTTGTCGCTTCTGTGCATCATCAAGAAAAGCTCTAGCAGTTGGTAGTGAATTCTGCAGTTTTTCTATGTTTTCCTTCAAATGGTAGAGATCATGGAACTTCTGCACATATGGAGTGGCTAACTTTTCAAGGATCACCTGTAAAACAGGATATAGTACCAAATCTGCCATATATTGCATTCTTAAAAGGGTAATAGAGAGAAAAGCTTGTGATTTAGAAGAGCAAACAAAGTTATAACCAAACATAAATAAAGAGAATTTCCTACTAAATTACCTCTCTCATTTTCTTGTTACAAACTGTAATTGCTTATTGGATGACAATTATTTTTGTCTCACATGTATAACCAGTTAACTACTATATGACAAGTAAATAATCAAGAAACCTCATCCAATATAATTGATAGATTTGTCTGTTGAGCTGTAATCTTGGATATATCCGTAGAGCGCGAAAATCGTACCAATGGAAATGCAGAGAAGACTGAAATTAAAGGTTCGTTATGATTTTGTGAGGATATTCCCTTCCATTGCGACGTGAATATTCCTGCATTTTGACAAATACACGGAGTGCACATTGATACAGACAAACAGAAAATGAGGAATCTTGGACGTGAATTATTAGGAGATATCTCACGTCTGTCTGAATTACTATTAGAAGTGCTTCAATTAACTGCACAATTTGAATTTTGAGACTAACAGTTTTAGTTTTACCGCAAATTTGGACATGAAATCTTCAAGTTTTTTAAAATAAAATTTATATATTTGAAAATTGCATTAAAAAATACTCCACTATTTATAAGTTTCAATAATTGACAATTAAAAAGAATATTTGAAAAAGTTATCAAAATAGATTTGTTTGAATCTTGAAATTCGAAAGTATTGCTTAAATTAAAACGAGAGAGTAGCTATATACTTTCTCTATTCCATATTAACTGAAATTTTGAGATTTTTTTCATTGTTCAATATATCGAATTGTTCAAATTCAAGATAGATGTTTGATTTATTTTTTATATATATTTATTCTTTCTTTTAATAAAGTTTAATATTTTTCTATGAGATAAATTGTACTGCTTACAAATTTATATTTATGATTTTTACAAAGAATAATAATAAAAAATATAATTTAAATCAGTTCTTAAATATTTTTATTAATAAGTATACATTGTCTCACAAATTTAATTAATATAAAATAGAAGTATATAGCGCAAATAATGCAAACCTTCCATTTTTGTGGCGGGAAAAAGTAGTTGCAAAAATAGTTGGGCAAAAAACGAGGAGAAAAAAACAAAAATGGTACCCTTACATTTGAGAATAGGTTAAAATTCAAAAGTAGTCTTTAGTCTTTAAATATACATTTTAAACAATTTATTTCATACAGGGACTAGTAAAAAAAACGTTATATCTTAAAATATCAATGAAAATAAGATAGTAGAAAAAATTTATCTCCTAATTTATATTCAAAAATGAATAAAAAGAAATATAACAAATAATTTGAGACAAAAGAAATAATCTAATTTTTAATGACATATGACGTAGCACTATTGTCTGGTAAAACATAGTAATATTTTCTTGAAAAAATAAGTAACTCTCTCACATTTAAAAAAATATATTTAACAGGTTAGAAAAGAAATTATTTTCTAAAAATATATAAAATGACAAATTAACAAACTTTTGTAATGGGATCATAAGATAAAATAGAGGAAGTAATCTTAGAGAATAGTTCATGTGATGAATAAAAGAATTAATTAAGATTCTGCACATGTGTGACAACTATTATTAAAGCATGCAAATGGATTAACATAGTTAAAGAGGTAGAATTCAAAGTGTTCTCGAATCTCATCCACGAAGAGTTAAGATTTCCCATCAGAGTTTTAACTCAACTCATTTGATACAAATTTTAAGAGATAATTAATTCTGAGATCAATTTTTATAATTTATTTTTAAATTAATTATTTTTAAATAACTTATTTTCTAACCAAAGAGTTTTTTATTATATTATATTATTTCAACTTTTGTAAGCTATAAAACATAAGAAAAAATTTACTCCACTCGTGATTTATAGTTATATAATATTTTTAATAAAAAGTTTGATTAGAGTTTAGAATTCTTCGATAATATTTTTTTAAGTTTTAAATACAAATTGCGCGTTTTTATTTGTATGAATAATGAGAGATAAGTAGGAATCTGCAGAATATCCAGTGAGGCTCTCCTGATTTTTAGTTACCATGTATTTGTGAACTACAAACACAAGATTTATTCTCCAATATTATAAAGTTAAAGAAATACAGCAAAAAAGTTTAACTCCATTATTGAGCCAAAAGAAAAGGTTAAAAATCAAGAAAACAAAGGCTTTGGGGAGGGAAGGAAGGAAAACAGTTTCCTTCCAGTCAAAGAAATAATATCTTATAGATTGTTTATTTATTTTCTTTAAATGGGGAAACAAGAACCAGACCCAAAGTCTTTGGATGATTCAAATTCAACACATAAACCTGACACATCAACTGTTGATGTGCCTGTAGCTACGAATATGGCAATACCTTCAATTCCATCGTCATTGCTTCCTCAACCTTCTTGGTTTACTGCCAAAAGGTAACTTTTTCCTTAACCCATTTGCGTGTTAAAGATGAATTTTGTGTTTTTACCAACTGGGTTTCCAAGATTTTTGAATTTCAATGTTTTTACCAACTGGGTTTCCAAGATTTCTAAATTTCAATGTTTCTTGGAATTGCAATTATAAGGTTTGATTCGCTTTTCTTGGACATTATAATCGATGAAATTGGTTATGTCTTCTAGTCATCAAGAAACAAAATTCAAGAATGATTTGCGCTGACTTTCTTGATGTAGTTACCTAATGGGATCTCCTAATTGAATTAATATTCTATATGGAATTACTGAGCTTTGCACGGAAGGTTTCTATTCCAATTCTGTTATATTTGGTATCTTATGCTTCTTGAAGTTGTCAATTTTTTATGCATTCTTGAGATTTTGTTTTCTGTAGTGTTTTTTTCACCTGATATGTTAAATCAAACTGCCAACCCCCAAATCCACACAATTGTGACCCTTTTCCCACTTTGCTCCTTTGCGACTCGAAACCCCCAAAATAAAATCTTGGTAGAAACTCGAAACCCCCAATATCTTGGTAGAAGGTAAGAGGTTCTGTCTACTAGGATATCCTGCACTTGTAAGTTGTAACCTTTATTGTTATTTTTTACTTCACCCACACTATTTGCCTCTAATGTGTCTGCTATAAATTATCAGGTTGCTTGCGGTATTCTGTGTGATCAACTTAATAAATTACGTGGATCGTGGAACTATTGCGAGCAATGGTGTTAATGGAAACCGTCGAACTTGTACGAAAGATGGTACATGTTCTTCTGGCAGCGGAATTCAGTGAGTATTCTTTTGAAATTTGCTCTATAGCCTGCTCAACTCTGAAGTGATTGATTAAAGGGAAAAAGATTTGGTTTTCGAGGCTCCACCCTAAGTTTTCTTCCTTGCTTATGTTTGATAATTATTCTCTCTGTTCTTCATTTTCTTGTTGATTTACTAATGCTTATTATTGAGAATTACAATTGTTTCCAGGATAATGTACGTTTATAATGAATTTTCCTCTCCAAATTTAGTAATGGAACTATTTTTTAATTACACATCATCATAATGTGTGCTTAGTCTTATCATGAGCTTGTTTCTGTTTGTTTGCAGGGGTGAATTTAATTTGAGTAATTTTCAGGATGGGGTCATATCATCTGCTTTCATGGTTGGGCTTCTGGTGGCATCTCCAATATTTGCCTCCTTCGCCAAGAGGTAAATCCCAGTATATTACAGGCTTTTGATATCTTGTTGCAGATATATTTCAGACTTAAGAACATTAACTTTGGGAAGTTTATTTGCTGGCGCCTGAGAGAAGTAGGATTTAACAATTGAAACCATCTTTATATGATTTGAGAAAGTGGAAGATTTCATTCATGTTACCTATTAGTTTGACTCTTAATCCTTTTCACCATATGCCAAATGATTTGACCCTTACCACAGGTGAAAACATTTTCTGAAGACTTAATATAGTATGCAACTTTTCATGCACATGATAGTTGTAAGATTTAGGAATGAAGTTATGACAATATGATGGAAGTGATGTTGAGATGGTTCAAACATGTAAAGATTAGGTGCGGCAGTACACCAGTAAGAAGGTGCGAGAGGTTGGTTATAGAAGGTTTTAGTTGGGGTAGAGGAGGTAGAAGTAGACCGAAGAGGAACGGGAGGAGTTGATTAGACCAGACATGACACATCTTCAACTTACTATGGACATGGCCCTAGATTGGAAGGTTTGGAGATCGAGGATAAGGGTAGAAGGGTAGTAGATAGCCAAGTGTTGTCATACTTTTATGTGTGAGAGGCCCCCTGCCTCTTCTCATCTTGTCCTTATTTAGTAGTATTAGTTAGTATTCACTTAGCATCTTTTTCTTCAATTTTCACTACTAGGTTGCCGTACCTATTGCTTCATCTGCTCTATTTATCTTGCTATTTTGTTGCCTTTATTTCTTCTTCAGTCCTGCTTTGATTATACTTATTTTGAGCCAAGTTTTTATCGAATACAACCTCTCTAACCCCACCTACAAAGGTAGGGGTAATGTCTCTACATCCTACCTTCTCCAGACCCCACTTTTGGGACTACATTGGGTATGTTGTTGTTGTTTATTTGCAAGTGTAAGATGTACTGTCAATATGTTGGAAGAAATTTTGACTCTATTCTCATGAATTACTTGTTGGTAAAAGATAGCAAAGCCTTTGTAAATGTAACAAAAACCATGTTAAAATCCCTATTAGAGGGTTGGGCCCTACCAAATTTTCTTTCCATTTAACTTCTTTGCTGTAGTACATGAATCTAATTAGAGCAGACCATTGAACTCACAAGTTTAGTCAAGAGCAAATCACACTACATCCTAAAAAAGAATCCTCTTTTCCTTCTATATTTGGCATACCTGAAGATGCATTTCTTTCTATGGCTGTCAGAGTTGAAGTAGAACTGTCTTATTTTCAGTTTGCAACTTTGTCATATAATTTGCTTAGGAATAGTATCAGACAGAGTTTAACTAGGGAAAGGAAAAATACGCAAATTGTATGCATATTCTTGCTTCTTTAGTTCAATCAATTGCTTGAGTTTCTTACCCATGTGTTTGTTAACTCTGCAGGGTCAATCCGTTTAGACTTATTGGAGTTGGACTGACAGTGTGGACAATAGCTATTGTTGGTTGTGGTTTCTCAATTAATTTCTGGTTCATTGCAACATGCAGAATGTAAGTCTAACCATATTACTCTTCACAAGCTGTCAAACTGGGCTAACTTATTACACATAGATGGCCTAATTAGTTTAATAGAGATGTCTTTATTATTGTCTTTAGCAAGCTAGTCTTTGATATGTCCTGGGGAAGATTACAAAAGGATAACCTTGTTATAGGTTGTTAGCTTCAATCCTTGCTTAGCTAGTATATTTGCTACGTAGTTATCCTGCCTGAAGTTATGTTCAACTAGTGGATTCTGCAAAGTCTTTAACAGTGATTTGCATTCAAGGTTAATAGATTCATAAGGGGAAAGAAAATTGTGTGTGTGTGTTGGGGGTGGGGGGGGGGGGGGGGGGGGTTGAAGGGGGAAAGCGTATCTTCGTTTACATTAATATCTTTTCTTTTCCAGGCTGGTGGGTGTTGGTGAGGCATCTTTCATAAGCCTTGCTGCTCCTTTTATTGATGATAACGCGCCTGTTGCTCAGGTTTGTTGTTTTAACATTTATGTTTTTTTGTGACTGATAATTTCCAATAGAGGTCGCATTTAATACTACTGCTAATATGATGGTTGTTCTTCTATACTTCTATCCCATTTCATTCTCTGCTGATTACACCGCAATGTGTAAGTACTGAGATCTTTCTTTTCAATATCTGTGCTTAATCAACTTCCTGAGGGCCCAACTAAGCTATTATAACAGTATTCTAGGAAGTCATATATTTTATAATACCATCTTGGTACTTTATTAATAAAACTTGACCTTATAAAAAAAGCAACCTTTGTAGTACACTTGCTGAAAGCTCATGGAATAGTGGAAGCAAACAAATATGCGAAGCTCGCTCGCTATGAAAGAAAAAATAATAGGTAGAATTTGAATTACACATTAGAAAAACACAAATTCAAATATTTAACCTAACTTGAATCCTAGTTATCACTGATGATCATTCAAACCCAAAGACAATAACGGTTAAATCAAAGGAAGAATCAGATAAAGAATATAATTAGATTCAGTCGCAAACAGATTTGTAAGAACCTATTAATTAATATTCCAAACAAGATTCAATAGAAAGAAAGATAGATAAAATCAACCCAGAGAACTAAAAGAAACAAGAGGGAGAACAAAATGAACTCATACAAAAAATTCTACCCTAAAGATTCAAGCTCAATTTAAAGAATAAGATCAATTGGAATAATATGGCCGTTATTACTGGACTTGTTGAAGAGATTAAATATAATCAAGGTATATCTTTTTTATCAGAGGTTGAATCGATCATCAGAAGAAGAATTAGGCCAAAAATTAGGATACAATCTCTACGCTTAGAGTGCTATTCTTTTCTAAAAAAAAAAGTCTTAACTAATGTAATGATGTAATTCCATGCAAATATGGCTATCCGGTGAATATGAGGTCCCATTCACTATTCATGGTCAGGCAAAAAGGGACCACTAGCCTAGAGAATATGCCCTGAGTTCACCAGCGTTCCCGAAGATGAAGGGGAAGAAAGGGATCCTAGAGACAGAGTTAACCGGAGGAGGCCTGAAATGAAACCGGAAGGGAAGCCACAGGAGTAGGAGTGGCGAGAAAGTGAAAGAGGAAAGGTTAGTGATGACAGCATAGGACACAAAAAGTTCCTTCTCTCTCTTTTGAATCCCAGGGATTGCCTCTCAATATCTACGCCTAGAAAGCGTCAAAATTAGGCTAAGCCCTTCAAAATTAGACTTCTCCAAAGGTAAAAACTAACTCAAAATAAGTCTAGGGTTCTAATTATAGTTCCTTTGAAAGTGTGCAAACATAGCTCACCCCCAAATAATTAAAAATCTCACCAGACTTGTGAGGCCATGGAACAGAAAACCCCTTAATGCCACGGCTTTAATTTTCAGGCCACGACCTCAACTTTGAGACATCAATCTTGCATCTCCTGCCTTTTGAGGACATGGTTTCAAGCTTGCAGCCACAATTTTAATCTCATTTTTTCCAAGTTGGCTCCATATTCTCTTCCAATACTGACGTCACAAGCACATATACATATTTATGAGGCAAGCCATTTTGGCTCTCCTCACGAACTTGCGTTTGATCGCTCCTTTGAATGTTATAAAAAGGCTATTATTGTTAGAATGGGCTTTGGATGTTATCACTTGTGGTGTTAAGACAACAAACGATGTTATTAGTGAGTCAACTCTTTTCTCTCAGATGCTGGAATATTACCCATATTACCTGGGGTCCATGAATCACTAGATTCCCCGATAAAGGAGATATTACCTAGTCCATGAATCACTAGATTCCCTGATAAAGGGGCGATTTCAATTCCCCTTAAAATTTAAGTTAATGACTTAGGCTTGATAAAACTATATCCCTGCTGTGCTTAAAGCAACTTCTGAGGTCATTCTTTAAATTGTTTGACCCACTGAACTTATCAAGTTACTTTATTGAGATGGCTTCTTTGGCTTTTAGACTATTGTGTTTTCTAGTGTTAGAGAACTTAAATTGCTGAATATTGAGATGAAACTGCTTCAAATGGAGTGAATTGGATAATGAGGATTCATATATCCAACTCTGATTAGCTCAGGATTGAAGCTTAGTTTTTTGTTGTTGTCTGACTGTTTGGAAATAAGTATGACTAGGCTTTATGCAGGTCTTCATTTTAAAAAAAATTCAAGTGAACACTGATTCCAATTCACCATTGAACATCAAACTGAAAATCTTTTGTGCAATCACTTGTTTTTTGCATGCTTCTTCAACTTCATTGCTGCTTGGGTATATCTCTTGATGCTTTTGCATATGGTATATTTTTTGAATGCTAATTCTCTTCTTTTATCCAGAAAACAGCATGGCTGGGAATATTTTACATGTGTATACCAACTGGGGTAGCATTTGGCTATGTATATGGTGGACTGGTAATCTCACTCTTCAGCGGTCAAGTTGAATGTTCTCTTGTGGAATGTGATTCGTTGTTCATACTAATTTTTACTAATGTTCCTCACTTTGATAGGTTGGCAATAATCTTAGCTGGCGTTGGGCATTTTGGATAGAGGCATTACTAATGCTTCCCTTTGCAGTTTTAGGTTTATTTATGAAACCATTGCAATTAAAAGGTAACAGTAAATTAGTCTTTTGGTCTTATCCTGTATGCATTTTCTGATATTTCTTTGAATGTTTATACAGGATTCTCTCACACCGGATCAAAAAAACCATTAACTTCTCCTCTGACTGCTTGCCCAGAAGAAGGTAGTGCCTATTATCATACAAATGTCTATTTCACTTTGTCTACTTAGGCAACAGAGAAGTGTGATTCTTGTCCTAACTTTGATCATTTTTGCTCAGCATGACCTACCTTCTCTGGCATTTTGTTGTTGGAAGTTTCTCTGTGCTCAACTTAGTTACTTTGTGAACAAAAATAGTGTTGGAAAGAATCTTTATTTTGAAAGAAAAATATTAAATTGTTATAGTTGAATGGATAAAAGAACTAGGGGCTTAGTGGAACTCCTCAATTGCTAAACTGGAAAGCTTCTCTCTAGGTTTCTTTACTTAGAGTTTGTCCATGATTATCTTTTGTAGTAATTAAAGGAGTATAGGATAGTCCAAAAATAAATAAATGTGTGCCAGCTTGCAGTTCTTCCATTTGTATCAGCTTGATAACATTCTTTGTATGGCTTGATATAAATATACTACTTAGTAATATAAGTTGAATTGGTTGGAAAGTAGGTTAGGTGCTTCGTTGACAAACAGTTGTGTGGAGCAATTAAAATAAAGATCTACTCTTGATCCTTTTCATTTACTTCCACCAGATACAAAGATACTTGAAGTGAAAGAACAATAAGCGATAGCTTTGTATCTGTGAACTTGATCAGTGTTTCTTAGCTTTTCCCCCCTTTAGGTGTTCTGTATGCACTTAACTTGTCGTGGTTTTCTCGATTGAACCATTATTTGACCCCAACTCTTGTCATTAATGCAGCTGTTTTGAATTGTAGCAATGGTTTGTCATCAACACGGGAAGATCCCAAGGATGGGTAAGGAATCTTCATAAAACTTGTGATGTTTTTGATGGTCTTAAGACGGCCAAAATCTATCACCCATCCGGCAAACATGATTAAGTATGAGCAATATGTCTTCTGCTTTCACTCAGTTGACTTCTTTCTTGCTTTGTTCTCCTTTCTACAGCTCGAAAGGTGCTCCTAGCAATTTGAATGAGTTGGCAAGATTTTGGAAGGATCTGAAAATGCTTCATCTTGAAAAGACTTATGTCATCAATGTCCTAGGTATTTTATTAACTTTTGTTACCTTCAATTTTTTCATGCTACCTCTTCTTTGGATCCCAATATTGGAACATGTTGATGAACCTTTTCTGGATGTCTTTCCTAAAATAAAGAGATCTCACTTATTCTTTAAACTTTTTATGCAAGTTTCTCCACTCTGATTCTCAACTTGAGTGGTTTCTTGCAGGATACATAGCATATAATTTTGTAATTGGTGCATATTCCTATTGGGGACCCAAGGCTGGTTATTACATATACCATATGGTAAGCTCTCAGATCCACTATCCCGCTTCACAACTATTCTCAAGGGTTAAGTTTATGCTTGCATGATTCTGTTAATTTTACTCTTTCACTGTCCTTGGTTACACATTTTGGAAGTTGCTTTGTACAAGTGAGCAATAACATTCCTTTTGAGCCAAGGGCTATTGGAAATGGCCTCTCTACCCCACAAAGGCAGGGGTCAGGTCTGTGTACATCCTACCCTCCCCACACCCCACTCGTGGGATTACGCTGGGTATGTTGTTGTTTCTATGTACCAGTGAAATGAGCTCAATTTGATCATGCCGCATCCGCTGACATTCTTTTGGTTTGCATCATCTGGTTATGCTGCTCAGCTTTACGTGAACCAATCAAATACCACAATAGCATTAAGTACATGTTAGCTGATCTGTAATTGGTGTTTCTGCAGAAAAATGCAGACATGATGTTTGGAGGTATTACTGTTATATCTGGAATATTCGGAACCTTGGCCGGAGGCTTTGTTTTGGATCGAATGACGTCCACAATATCCAATGCCTTTAAGGTGGGGTACTTTGTTCCTAAGATTCTGTTTAATCTCTAGAAATATTTCTCATTTAATCCAGTGTCCAATGTGAAGATCATTCATTCTTTGCTAAATATAAAACAAACAAGACTTTCTCAATCTGGGTTAAAATTATCCAAGAACTGATTCTTTTGACTTGTACAACTCTTGCTCCCTGTTTCAATTTTCTCAAATTCGCAGTTTTTAGAAGGATGATCTATGATGTTCATTTTTTATGTTAATGACATATCTTCTCTTCTGGTGTTTTCATTTGAATCCTTCAAAACCCTGCTGCTAATGATGTCACTATTTTGTACTGCAGCTTCTCTCAGTGGCAACATTTCTTGGAGCAATATTTTGCTTTGCTGCCTTTTGTTTTAAGAGTTTATATGCTTTCATCCCTCTTTTTGCAATAGGAGAACTGCTTGTATTTGCAACACAGGTAATTCTATTAATCTAATCCAGTACTCTTTATTGTAAATTTGTCTACTTCTTTGTACACTAGTTCAATGGAGTTAACGTTTGGAAATGCTTTCTGCAAAATGTTTTTTCCCTAATTTCCTCGGTTCCTTTACTTTATATTATACATAAATGTGATGAAGTGTGTCATTTTTTTAGGCAAAAAAACGTTATTTAACTACCAAAATTGTTTGGATGACTGATCTTATCCCCCATACATCCTTTTTTTCCATTCTCTTGAAGTTCTCAAAAGAGTAATTGGCTTTCACTTAGTTAAGATGTATAATTAGTTGTATTTTAGGGTTGATACTGTTTGTTTCGAGCTTTACTTCATCTTACATTAAAGCATCTGACTGCAGGGCCCTGTAAACTATGTCTGTCTCCATTCCGTCAATCCAGGTTTGAGACCACTGGCTATGGCGATGTCTACTGTTTCAATTCACATATTTGGTGATGTGCCTTCCTCTCCTCTTGTGGGGGTTGTCCAGGTTTGAGCTTGCTTGTTGATCTTGTTTTGCAACTTATATTTCTCTCTTTCAAGAGTTCTTTTTTCCGCTTCAAAAGATACAGACACATTTTATATGAGCTTTGCTAATGTTATACATGGCTTTAATAGGTTAGCGTTGTCCACATTTTTTATTTTTCTTAATGTTCCTAACCTCATCATTCAGATCCTCTGTTTTGTTCCCTTTTTCTGGCTATTCCTCTCAATTTGATTCTTGAGCATACTCTTCTCTATTTCTTTCTCTGGCAAACTCCTTCCCATTCCTTTCTCCGACTAACCCCTCACCCACCCCAAAACCCCTTTTTGTTTTTTCCCTTTTCTCTTGTATATACACACATTGAAAGCAAGCCTTACTATTTGTTGTGGTGTGCCGGCTATCTGCAGTATTGTCACTGAAGTTTTACACCTTCCTGCGGGCGGAGGATATTCGTACCCCCGACGGCAGAGAACAGTGAAGCTTCATTCAGCCCGCTTTCATTGTTTATCGAACATTCTAGTTTTGAAGTTCTGTGAGAACATAATATTTTGTAGAGGGAAGAGGCCTAGTGATTGTTCCCAATGTGCTGTTTCGAATCATCAGTTGGTGGTTGCCTCTTTGGCAGATAATGAATAACGATGGAAATAAGGAAAAAGAGAATATGCTTTTGTTCCCTCTTCTCATAGCAGTGAATAAAATACCATACAATCTGAAATATGGTGGCTTTGATAAAAAGGGAACCATGTTTTACAAGTGCAAGATTGTTCTCTTTCTCCCCTGATAGTCTTCTTTTCTCCTCCAATAGTCACAAGAATGTGGAAGTGCAAGCTGCTTTTGTATGAACAGAAAATCTGTAGTTGAACTTATAGTTCCTTGTCAAAAATAAATATTCAGTTCAACTTATAGTACATGAAAGACATGAAGCCTGTAGTATGGGTGTAGCAGTAGTAAAAGTTATAATTGTAACTATGTCGTTCATTTTATGGTTCTGGATAACATTGATCAATATGCTCCTATGTCTTCTCTTGTACAGGATCGCATTAACAATTGGAGGGTCACTGCTTTGATGTTGACATCAGTTCTATTTATAGCGGCTGGAATATGGTTTATAGGTATATTGTACTCTCATTGAACGCCTCAGAATCCAAATCTTTATCCTTGAAATGAGTCCTACTTGATGTCATTGGCAATACATTTAGGGTGGTTGTTGATGATATTTTTTAATGCACTTTTTTATGTGTAGGCATCTTTATTCACAGCGTTGATAGATCCAACGAAGATAGTGAGAATCAAATAAGTGATGCCGAGAGAGCAAGGTCACAACCATTGCTCAAGGAGAAAAGTAATGAACCAATTGAGGTCCCTGTTGAATCCTCCTAGTATTTGGTCGTGTAGCTACTGGACAAACGAAATGTAAATTCTTTGGTTCTTTTTCTCTTGATAATGGTTGTTTTTGGGCCCGGTTTTGCACGTACCTCGACTATTTCACCTTTGTACCTGCCACCTCCCATTGGCACATGTACCATATAACTCTGTCCTCCGAGGCTTAATGTAAATTCTTTGATTCTTATCTTTGTGTAAATAATGTTGCAAATCCATCAAGAGAAGTAGTTGAATTTGTTCATATAGGTGAGAATCATCAAAAGTAACTTCAGCATTAAGGTTTGTATACCTCATATTTGACCACATTATATTGTATCTCATTTCTATACTTCTATTTTTTGCTTTGTTTTGTTAAAAATAAATTCCTTATATTAGTAGAGAAAAGGGGAATAGGATGACTTCTTATCGATTTTGTTCTTATCAGGTCCTAAATCAAAAGATTATTTAAATATCACAATTATCCCTACATAATTATATAAAAGCATTAACCACAATAAAACCTCTTCACGTACATTACATTTAAATAACTCTTTTAAATTTGATATTTAGATGGCATTAGCTCCTCAGAATTTTCATTGCCTAATAAGATTATTGATAAAACATTGCAAGAAGCTACACAACACTTAAATGGTTAGAATGGCTTAGCTAAAGGTAAACCAGTTCTAATTTTCAATTGATGCATTTGGAAAATGAAGATTAATTCATATATCAATACACCTGTTTTCGTTCTGGATAACTTACAAACGCTACTGGATGAACAAAATTATTGATGATAAAATGAAAAACAGTAGCTTATAACAACAAGTCGTCTTAAAAATATGAATTGGCTTCCACCTCAGAAGAAAGAGTACAATCATGGGGACAATTTCCATGTCCAGTTTAGGTTACAAGCAGGAAAACTAGCAGCGGCTTAAGCTCAATTAATCAGCATTTATACAAGTGAAAGCTCACCAGCAGCGATTGATCTCTTGACCAGCTTTGCCCAAGATTCATTGGTTTCCGTAATAATCTTAAGAGCGTAATCCTGATAGTGCAAGGTAAAACGATCATTAGCACGGTCATCCAGAGCAAGGGAGAACAGTAATACAAAGACTAAACCTCTTTATCACATAGAAGGAGACCTATAGAATGTTGTAAGGATTACTAGTTACCAATATAATTATTATACTTTGACATTGTGTGCTGCACTGAATCAAAAGCAATTGCAGGATCTTGCAGTTATATATGAAACCACTGAAGGAGAGGGTGGATTCATCTTATATAACACAATGGGCATGCAAATCAAGCAATTGCCATTGACAATTTTCTTTGGTGAAGAGCAATTGCCAATTTTCTAAACATTACTATCATGTCGGTTGGAAAATTTATGTTAGTTCTGTTTGAAAGTATGATGTTTCAAGAAACTAAGGGGAAATAGAAACAAGGATCTTCGAATAAATCACATTTAACCAAAAACTTCTATGAAAGCAATTACCTTGTTTGCTGGCTTGTTGCCAAGAGCAAACCTATTGGCAGGTTTTCCATCAGGTATCTTATAGTCTCTAAACCAGTCCCTGATTGCTGTGAGAGTGCCCTGAAAGATTCACAGAATTAATTCAAACAATATTGACAAGTTAACAGGAAATTAATAAGGAACTTGCCTAATAAAGAATCCACACACTGATTCAATTCACTACTACTGCTAGCAGAAAGGACGATAATAGAAAAATTGAATTGAAAAGGCTTAGCTCAGATGATTAGACTGAGATGCTGCGACCAAAAGACCAGAGTTTCAACCCACATCAGCATCATATTGTGGGCATTACTCAAAACACAGTTTCTCAAACAGGCTTGCTTCTCTAGAACTGTTAGCATTCAAGAGCATTTACTTCCTTCTAGAAATAGCAAGAAACTAAGGAACTTCATTCAGCAGGTTAAAGTGGACCACTAGTCTCTCTGTGGAATCACTGCTATGTTTTAGTACCATAATCAAGAACATTAAAACTTATCATTACATGTATACTGATATTAACAAGTAAGAATCTTAATCAGTAGCGATAAGATGTGCAAAACATTTGGAGTAGCGAAATTCCAGTACAGAGTTTATCTCGACAACATGTCAAACAGTTAGATTAGGGACAACACAGTTACTTCAAACAGGAAGGTGACTATCAGCAGTTAGAGGTATCATATAACCCACAATAATCTAAAGGAGGAGTTACTAGATGGGCATGATTTTTTTTTCATACAATGTGATAGCAAAGGTAACAAAATGAGACTAAAAAGAATATGGGAACTTGCATTATTTATACAAAAGTTTTTGTCTCCACGAAGCAAGTTATACCAATGTTACTATCTGGTTGAGGAAACAAAAGCAAGATTCACATATACATAGTATTTTGCATGCCTCTGCTATTTCTTAGTCAGTGAAACTAATAGTTAATAGGGAAGCCAATATCCTATAACGGCCGCTTCCACTCATTGGATCTTCGTGTCAGTGCTTACTGTCTCCCATTATCATCGCAACTTTAATGCTTTTCCATAGCTTTGCATAGATAACCTAGAATACTGCTAACTTTCTTTAACGCCTCTCAATCCAACAAAGTATGCAGCTATATTTCAAAAGATATCAAGATCACTCATTTTTTGCATATTATAGTCTTTCTGTTATTTCTATCGATGTTCCTAGGAAATGATCAAGACTTCAAGCTCTAGTTAGCTGGTTCTTTTTTTTTTTGAAATAGGTAACTTTGTATTCACACAAAAGAACTCATCAAAATCGATGAGGTGGGATTTACAAACCTCCAGGGGGTGCCATCATACTCAAAATCCAAAAAGACAACTTTCAAAAATTTACAATTGGCTAATAAACTCCACAAGGCTATCTACTTCCCCCACTAAATTTTGCTTACACCAAAAATACAAAAGACTAAGACATCTCATCTTGATCTCCTGTGAACTGCTAGCCTTTCCTTCATAACATCTCCCATTCCTTTCTTTCCATAGTGTCCACCATATGCAAGCAGGGATATTTTTCCACCAATCTTCTGGTTCTTATGATAAATTAACCAAACTCTTCATTAAAAAATGATAAAGTAACCGTAGAAGACTTTGCAAGACAAGTCTGAGGTAAGCTAACAGAAATTGAAAAGGAGATTCCAAGAAAATTATTTTTAACCGAAGAGGCATATCACAGCACAACAAAGAAAGCGAGAGATAGAGAAAGAGAGAGTGATGCATAAATGTGTTGCACAAGCATAAGCAGTGCGAGAGAAAGGAGAGTCAACAAAAGATAGCAGTTTCATTGCCCTTCAAACATACCGGAAAATGTTTTTCCACATCATCAACATCATTAACAAGTGAAGCTCTTGGATCATCTAGTGAAATAGCAACTATTTTCCAGTCAAGTTCTCCTTCATCAATCATTGCCAGAGCAGCTAAAGGTTTGACCTTCAGAACCTGGCCAATTTTACCTCGGCTTTCCCCAATCTCAACAACATCAACTACAAATGAGAAAAAAACATAGAGAGATTCAACTAATAAGACAATCTCTAACACCATTGTTTTTTCTATTCTTTTTGTTTTGATAGATGACCAGAAGAAAGTTGTTAACTATTTAGAACTATGCAACCATACCAGGGTCATTATCACCAAATGCCCCCTCAACTTCGGTGTTCGCAAAAGTAGGATCTTCCCATGTTTGAGGAAGCAATCCATAGTTCCAGTGAATATTATATCTGAGAGATGCATAAGAAATGCATAACATAAAAAAAAAAAAACAGACCTTAGAAACTAGACAACTCCAGGCAGCTATGACGACACATAATCAGTGATGTACAAATCTCATCAGTCTAAGATTGAGGAGCGAGTGCATCTGTCATTGCTAAACAAAAAGCATATGTAACAGACCTAAACGTATTGACCCACAGAAAACTGCAGTTAACTCATACAGACAATTGCTTGCAAATGACAATAGGTCAAAATCCCACGCCAACTAAAAGCGGAATGGGTAGGAAACCAAGAAGATAATTACGTCTGACAATGTAACATACTAAAAGAATGTTGAAAAGTGGCATAATAGGCTTACGGATAGTATCGAAGTTTCCCCTTCTTCGTGTCTTGTTTAATTGGAGTGTGTTGCTCATCTGTAGCAACTTCCATCTTTGCACTTGATTCTTTGGGGATCTCAACAACAAAATTGAAAACACCATCACCCAAATGTAGTGGTATGTCATGCCAAGGGGATATCTGCACATTACAAAGATACGATATAATATGTTGCAACTATTGTACCTAGACAAACCAAAAGCTCTGTTTTTTTCACTAAGTAAACGCTAACAAAGATGAATATGCTATTTATCCTCACAGTTATCAGTGGATTTTATCGTTGACTTCCCTTCTTTGGATCATTGCTAAACTACAGAATGTGGAAATGTTTCACTGAACAAATTTCATAAACAAATCTCGCAATTAGGCATTTCATCATTGTGTCAATCCATCAACGGATTACATCTCAATCCAAGCTACTAGAGGCCAGAGCTAAGTGATTCTCTGTAACTACTCCGCTCTATTCAGGCTCATTTCACAGAATAGTGAAATTTCCAGACTACAACATCCCGATAATGAAAATCCACTGTCAAGTAGAAGGTAGAGACAAGTATTTACCTTTTTGCCGGAATTGTCTGCAAAAAACACACGGTAATCTAGGGTTTCGGGCTGTCCTTCTTCTATAGTCTGAATCTGTGGATTGTAGATTGCACTGCACGTGAAAAGACGCCTCTTTTGCACCGGTCCGTTTCTGAAGCAAAGGCTGAAATTGTTGGGCCTTCGTAATGGACCTTTCGATAGGAGCGAAGCCGTTAAAGTGTTGCTGGTTGATACCATGACTCTTGCAGCCGCCATTGCTGTTTCGCTGGCAAGTGTTCAGTCCCAAAAGGCAAGAGATATAATTGGAGAAGAGAAAACAGTGAAAGTTGCTAGTGCTGTTGCTATCAGCCTATCACTGCCTAACATCAACCACAGTCCACATATATACAAATGGTATGGTCTGATTCGTTTGTTACAATACTCCTTTTTTTTTCGATAATGGAAATGACAATATTTATGACTATTACGTTTACTTGTTCAATTTTTATATAAATTTAAGTATTATATATATTCAAAGTTAGAGGGCATATATACAAACTAAATCAAGTATTGCTTCTTTACCTCTTTGTCTTTTGTATTTTTTTCCCCTCTTTTTGATGTGATATCTTTTATTTAAGTTTTTTTCTCATAATAAATAACTAGTCCTTTTTAATTTGGTATCAACTAGTAATATTTATGTTCTTCAATTTTGAATATGTATAAGTACACATTTAAGTAGACACACACATTGGCAGCATATGACAATTGTTTTGTGCACAACCAAAGTTTGAGCCAAACTGGGGTCGTTTGGTTGGGAACAAGTTATCCCAGAATAAGTTATCGTGGGGTTAGCTATCATGGGATAACTTATCTCACCACTATCATATAAATGGTGGGATAAGTAATTCCAAACATGGCAACCAAACAAACAACATACAAATATTTTATCTCACACTATTTTCTTATCCCATCACTATTATTTTTTATACCTCACACCAAACGACATAGTAAAAGCAGTTTTTAGCCAAAAATATAACACATGGTAAAATCGATACATCATATATCATATCATATATATATATATATAAAAGAGAACCTTAGGTCCGTCTACGTGGCGCCACTACAAACCAGAATTTCCTTTTTATTTATTTATTTCCAAAACTAGTCTTCCCCTTTCATGAAAAGTTGCGACTTCAATGAAGAGTTGCGACTTTTATGAAAAGTTGTGACTTTTAATGAAGAGTTGCGATTTTAATGAAGAGTTGTGACTTTTATGAAAGGTTGTGATCTTTCTAAAGGGTTACAACTTTTCCAAATAGTTGGAACCTTTCCGATAAGGTACAATAAATATTTGTTCACACTATCCTTTGTTATCTATAAATAGAGGGATTTCCTCTCATTTTAAAACAACGAAAATTATGAACCTCTCCTTCTTCTACTTCTTCCTCCTCTTCATGTTCTTCTTCTTCTTCTTCTTCTTCACAATTAAATATTTGTGTATTTTACTCCTGTTGAGTGGCTCATTGACATTATTGCTTGAGTTACAGATCCTGGTATGTATTTTTACCGTAAATAATTTATGATTATATTATTAAGGATAAATGATAAGATGCAATACTTTTCATTTTCCTTTACATTATTAATGTTTGTTACTACGTAATCTTGTATGTAAGATAATATAGTGTTTTAGTTTTACTGACGGATAGATTTTAAGTATTAACAAATTTCCATGTGAAGTGCGGGTAATTTTACTAGTTTTAAATAATTTTGAACTTTGAGGTATTTTTAACCTTCTACGAAAGTTAGAAAAATTGTAGTAATTTAAATAGACTAATATATAAAAGAATTTCTTATAAAAAAGCATATAAAATTAAAAATAAATTTTATCTAAGTTGAATGGGAATGCCCAATCCTTTATTTCAATTGGTCTTAGTTGATGATCCTTATTAAAGTTCATCGTGTTGAGCGCGGTAGCAGCCGTAAAGTAATTAACACACTAGAGTAGATTATGCTTTGAATGATATCTACCTTCCCCAGTAAATGCAAAAAAAGCTTCACGATAATTGAATGAACTATTACTAACCTCAAACACTTGGATCCAGAATTTTCTAATTTCACATTGTCAATGGCTTCATCAGAGATCGAGATCGTTTCCGACTCCAATGATCAGCAAACTTCTGGTTTTCGAAACCCTAACGAACCAGCCATACTCGATGTTTACTCTGCTTGCGCTTACGGTGATTTTGACAAACTCCGGAAATTCGTTGAAGTTGACGGCGTTTCCGTTTACCAGCCGGACGGCAACGGATATTACGCGATTCAATGGGCTGCTCTCAACAATTTCGCTGATATTGTCCAATATATCATCGAGGTATTATTATTTGACTTTTTATTAAATGAGGATCAAGTTTTTAATTGTTCATTTGGAGGTAAAGTATGGTATTTTACACTTGGTGGCGTATGTAGCACGGGGGAAATGTCCATGCGACGGACAATTCGGGACAGACTGCGTTGCATTGGGCAGCAGTGCGGGGATCTAGTGCAGCTGCCGATGTGCTGTTGCAGAATGGTGCACGGGTCGAGGCTGCTGACGTTAATGGCTATCGGGTAATATATAATACTTGCTGTTCATTTGTAATGTCCAACTATTCATAATTCCGGTATTATTGTTGCTATTTTCAAATCCATCTGTATAAGTTGGTATTTGTAATACAAGATGTGGTTAACCTTTCTAATTTCCTTGGTCTCCTCACGGTTTAGGCTAAGCTGGAACTAAGTTTTTTGCATTGGTTCCATGATGGAACTGATACCACTGTCAGGTCTCAGTGTAGCTTCCGGAACATCCAAGTTGTATGCAACAGAATTAATAAAGTTCCTAGTTGTTTTTCTTAATGAGAGTGTCATAGGCTTGTAACTGAAAACCCACAGGTGAAAACCTAAAAGAGAATTTGGTTTGAACTTTGAATTAAAAGGACTATGTTTTGTTTGTTTATTTAGTCTCCAAGTGTAAGGTTTCAATGAAATAAATGATCCATCACCTGTGCTTGTATCAGCAGGGACACTTGGTGCAGATGGATTATACAGAACCTCTCCCTTAATTATTCCTAAATTCTTTTTATCCAAGTTTCATAATCAGTTACTGGCTTCTTGTTCTCGTGCTTCCTCGTGACCATTATTCATCTTCTTCCATTTTCCCCAGACCTAGAGCGCATGCTAGATTTATAACATAATTCAAAAATTGTCAGTGTGAAATCCTGATTTTAGAACCTTCTAGAATCTAATTTTCTTGGATAAGGTTATCTTTGAAGGCTCTTTTTTCAGTTATATCAAATGTTGAAGTATGAGTACTTCCTTTACAGGCAATTCATGTTGCAGCTCAGTATGGACAAACAGCTTTTGTAAATCACATTGTTGCGAAGTATCATGCTGACCTTAATGTACCAGATAATGATGGGAGGAGCCCTCTTCACTGGTATGATTAGCACCCCCAGCATTTATAGACTTATAGTTTGAGTTTTCTGTTTTGAGTTGAAAATCCATCATCTTCTCGATTTTTAAGTGACAAATCTCCCATGACTCTTTGCTATATTTTGGTTCTGATCTCTGGATGTGCTTGTGGTCTGTGTTAGCTTCATGGCAAGTTCGCTTGTAGTTTTATTGGGACTGAAATTATCCTTCTACGTATAGATATTTCTTCTTGCCTTGCCTGAGATCTGGCTACTTCCCTAATCATGAGTACTTAATAAACAGATAAATTCCAAAATATTGCCCTCTTTTATTCTCAGATTTTTTAATTTTAGTCTTATGTATCTCACTGAACAATGGTAAAGAAACTACTCCCTCCGTCCCATTTTATGTAGCAACATTTGACCGGGCATGGAGTTTAAGAAATAAATGAAGACTTTGAAATGTTTACTAAATTGCCCCTTCAAAAAATTAGTCATATTAAAAAGTAGACTCACTTTTCTCTCTCCTCATAAATGTATTGGAGTACTATCTTTAAGATTAAGTGGAACCAACAAGGGTAAAAGCGGAATTGTACCTTTAAATACTTACCATATAAGGAAATGTGACATTCTTTTTGGGACTGACCAAAAAGGAAATGGTGCCACATAAAATGGGACAGAGGGAGTAATTATTTTGGACACCATTTTCAGCTGGCTTCGGGCAGTCTAGGTAAAGTTAATTAAGTATGTGACGTGAACAAGAGAAATTTAAGCGTCAACTATTTTAAATATGTTAAACCACAAATCTTAGGAGAAGATCCTGTACCACTCTAAGTAGAAGATATACCGTCGGTGAAGCAAAAATGTGGAAGTTTTACATGTCCATGGGAGTTGCTCTAGCCTTGGTTACATGTAGAAATACTAAGACTATCAGATCACAACACAAAAACAAACTCCATATATTTCATATATTCCACTATCACATATAATAGATTCCAGTCATTCAACATACAATAGAAAGTACCAAAATAATTCTGATGACTAAAAAGGTTGTAAACACTACACTGTGCCTAGATCTGATAAGGATGTGTCTTCCTCTTCCTTTATGATTTCACGTTGTTCGAATAAAGGAGTTGATAGGCTATTTGGTCAGAAGTTTGTTTCTTACAAAGTAACTCCCAAACTTCTTTAAAAGATCCCATTTAATAAACTACAGACAGAAAACTGGGGAAGAAGTGTTGTCTTTTAGTTGTAGAGTGGAGAGTAAAGTGGTGAAGGTCCCAACTCGGTGGATTGGTGTTGCACAGGTCTTAGTGGTGTGTAACATCAGGACTCAAGTATGGCGTGGATATGTGAAGTTTGATGTCCATGTTTTCTAGCTTTGGCTATAGTTGGATTGGTAATTTCCCCTCTTTATTTATGCTTGCTCCTAACTTCCTATTAGTAGTGTCATCTTAACAAGTCTAAACTGCGAGACTGTATCATTGTTTGACATTGTATACCACTCTTGATTCTGATTTAGTTTTTAGTTTTAAAGCTTTTGTGTTCCTTTCTACTCTCAGTATCTTAAATCTTTTATTCCTGGTATTGCATGCAATTTGGGGCGTTCCACATTCCCTATTGGACATTGAAAATTTTGTTTTTATCAAACGGAAGGCAGAGTACTTGCCCTCTGGTGTTGGTTTGTGGAATTTAAAAATGAATGTTTTACTAGTTGATCTTCATGATAGTTCTTTATATTGTTATCTCATTTCTTAGCTGCAGTTGTCCATTATGTTATGTTTCTTATAAGTATTTTCCCTGGTATTTCCAACTAGGGCTGCATACAAGGGATTTGGTGATACAATTAGGTTACTTCTATTCAGAGATGCTTTCCAAGGGAGACAAGATAAAGATGGTATGTTTATATTGAATGTACCATTTTCTTAAATTCTCTTGGTGTAAATGTAATGCTTTTGCAAGTTGGGGAGATTTTTGCTTATGAATGTGGCCTGCCAATCATAGTCATTAATTATGATAATTTGATGGAAATGGAAATAATAGATGCAGCACTGAAGTTGGTATGTTCCATAGTTAGTGTTGCTTCATAGTCTATGTTATCCAACAGTTATGGTTGTGTAATAATGTCTTGTAAAAAATGCTTGTGTAAATATGAAATGCAAGTTGCAGTGTCTAATAACTTCTTCTCTCGTCTAAGTTTGATTACCGGTGGAGATTCTAAGCATCTTATTAGTAGTTTGTTTTCTGGTGCTTCTTTTAATAAAATGATGGTCTACATAAATTTTACACTTTGTTAAAGGAATGAGTTCGTGTTTTGTTAGTTCTGGGGAAACTTCTGTTTAGTAGTTCAAAGCAACAGTTTGAAATTGGGGTCTGAATGTCCCTCCTTTTGCTTGAAACTTCATAAACAATGGACAGAAAGAAAGTAACATTGCAGGACTTTTTGTGAAGAATTGTATATTGGCTGTCAAGAGTATATACTCAGTGGAGAATGAAGTCCAGAACTCCTTTGAGCAAGTCTCTTCTTGTTGATACGTTGAAATCAAGTGGGATTTTATGTGTTTTTCTGGGATGAACCTTTGGAAGAGGAAGACTTAGAATGTGGTTTGAGGTTTTTTTCCTCCTTTTGTTGTGGGATTGCTTATCATTCTTCCATTAATGTATGGGTCCTGTATTTCCATTTTGCAGCATTCTAAGATTTTGGCATGGTCATTTCTGAAAGTTTGGGACTAAGTGTCCACTGGCTTCATGTGTTTTTTAATTGCTCATTTTTCCTCGGGGGTGTTCTGACCATGACAGATGTGAATAATGCTTGGTTTTGGTGATCTTATTTTTTTAATTAAATTTTACTGATTGACCATTATACTTGCTAGTGAATAATGCTTTTTCTGGAAGAGGATTTGGTTGATCTTATTTTTTAATTAAATTTTACTGATTGACCGTGATAATTGCTATCTACATACATCCGGGTATCAAATTATTGTTTAGAGCCACAAACCTAGTTGTATAATGCTGATACTTCAAAGGTTTGCAGGTTGCACTCCTTTGCATTGGGCAGCATTAAGAGGAAATGCAGAGGCTTGCACTTTACTTGTACATGCAGGCACAAAGGAGGAATTAACAGTCAAAGATAATGCAGGACTTACTCCTGCAGAACTTGCATCTGATAAAGGTCATCTGCAAATAGCACTTATACTTGTAGGTAACTCCTTTTATAGAAATTATCTCCTTGTATATTTGTGTGTCTGTCCTTTTCCTTGTAACTAGGCTTTTTTTTTTTTATCCTTGCTGAAATTCATAATGTTCATGGATGCCTTGGATTGTCATGAATTTCACGTCTCAAATAAATACCTTTATAGATGGTGAAGAAGGTATTTTTGATCGACTTCCAACCTGTCCTGTTATTTAATTGAATGGTTCTGGATTAATCTTTCTTGAGCAAAATGCTCCGTACAAGTGGTTTTGTTCATTTCATTATGAGAGGACTGGATGTCTAAAATAATGGGGCACTTAATTTATGATTCCAAATGGTAAAAGCTTCTCCTAATCTCAAACACATAGCAAAACTTATAGTTCATGAAGTAATGCATGTGAACATGTTGTATGGCAGTTATTAGAACTCATATCTTGCTCTAGTTGTGTGACTTTAATCCCATGAGCTTTTTATTGTGAAAAAGAGAAGTTCGCATGATGAAGCTCGTAAAGCTTGCAGAGTAAGTTTTAGTTTCAAAATGTTCCTTTGCACGAAAGAATGATTGCCTTGTGAGGCGTGAAAGAAAATGTTGAACTATATTTACGATTGCGCAATGGAGGAGGGAATGCCTGCAGTGGTCAGGTCATTCTACTATTTTTCTATAAACTGCTCTCAGGTGCTGTTCAATCTATTTTTATTAGAGTTGCAACATCCTTCTCCCCCAAACAAACTCAAAAATAGGGGAAAATTTAGCAGTTAAGATAAATTATGTTACCTGAAATCTTACAATTTTCAAGTACCATGCTGATTTTTCTCTCTATCGTTCTGCAATTACTGTTTCTCATTTTTGTAGCAGTGTCTTGAGGTTGGAAGTATTTTGTCTGAATGACAGTTTGAAATTCAATGTTGTGCAGTCTAATGCCCAACGGTCACAGAGAAAGCAGTGGAAAGACAAGATTTTCCCTGCTAAAATGGGGCATAAAGGTTATGCTCCAATTCTATTCTCCGTTGTTGTTGTCAACGTCATTCTCTTCATCAGTTCAGTCCTCTTTGGTGGGTGATGGTACTTCTAGTGGTATTTCTTTTTGTTCTTTTAATTGGAGGCACCACTAGCTAATTGTTACTGGATCTTGTTTTTGCTAGCTCCTGGTCTTACAAAAGTTACTGCTGTTGTCGCACTTTGGGGATGGACTGCTGTTTCCCTGGCAGTTGCCGCACTCCTAGTGTTAGTTCGTTGCAGTAGGTAACTTTTTCCTGTTTAATTACTCAAGTGATTGAGGCAGCAAAACCTAACTTAATTTACTATGATATTGTGCTAAACGCCTAAACTCCATATGGTATTGAAGTCGATGGGAATTTTTGTGTTTTTATTCTATTAAAGCAAATAATAAACGTAATCAGAGTATGGCAGTGCCTAAGGGTTCTGCAGTTCAGAGTATGAGGCACAAAAATTTCGAGGCAAATGTTGATATTGGTATAAAGTGCAAATGTTGATACTGGTATAAAGTGCAAATGTTGCTTATAATCTGTTTTTTCCCTTTGCCTTATTCTACAAACTCTGTAGTATGATGCACAAATTTTAAGTATGTACTAGATGAGGAACACAGCACTCTGGAACACCGACAGCAGTCACTGTCATAAAACTGCAAATAACTGACATGTTCCCTGACACATAAAAGTTAACTTGTGTGATTCAGTGATCCATTAAACCCATAAATTTATGAAAGGGGAGTTAGATCTTTCCAAACTGGATTTTGATGAAGTTGAAGAAAAACTGATTTTTTAAAGCAACAGGATCATTTGTTCTTAAAGATGCTTCATCTTCCTTTCCCTTGTTTCCCTTCCGTTCCACCATTATCATTGATGAACCATCTACTCAATCAGTCTTCTCTTTCTTGTCCTTAATATCACTATGATCCCTAGACATTGTTATAGATTTTTTGGACTTTTCCTGTACAATGTTGGATTTAAATGAATGGGCTTGTTTATCTGGTAATATCCTAATTTTGGCCCTGAAAGCTATAGGTAAACATTTTGTCATACGTGTTCTTTTGGTTAAAATATGTCTGCACTTAGCTTCTCATGCCTTATGGAGCCAAAGATGATTGCTTCATTTTCTTTGCAGTAAAGATCCAGGTTACATCAAAACCGCGGTTGCTGGTCAACCTGATGCTCAGGTACCACTCTGATTTTGGAATTATTCAACAATGATTTTAATATCCTCTAATTTACTTAATGATGTTAGTTGATTTTTCCAGGATCCACTATTGAATATTGATCTGAACAATACTTCCAGTTGGACTGGGAACTGGTCTCAGCTTTGTCCCACCTGCAAGGTTTCTCAGAAAACCTAGTCTTTTTACTACAAGATATATTCTCTGTTGATGTTGCATTTGTATTGTCATGTTGATTGTTGAACATTTTTATGCCAGATCATACGACCTGTTCGGTCAAAACACTGTCCTACTTGCAACCGCTGTGTTGAACAATTCGATCATCATTGCCCTTGGGTCTCAAATTGTGTGGGGAAGGTATGACTATTTATAAGCTACTAAAGGGACGTATGCAGTGTACAAAAATTTGCTAGCTGTTTTTCTGTATGCCTGGTTATTCCTTTTGTTTTGTCCCCTAGGGAACCTGTCTGGTTAGATGTGATACAAATGAGTGTTAGCAGTATTTGTTTTCAAGTTGAAAATGGTATTTGGAAAGTGGAGTTGTGTTTGGACATGCATACAAATTGGAATTGTTTTTGAATTTTTGTGAGTGATTTGGACTGAAAATTGTTGAAAACAACTTTTTGGAGTTTTTTGAATTCTGGAAAATTGCAACACTTCTATGTCCAAACTGTTTTCCGGGATAAAATTCTGGAAAAAGTGACAATTATCCATGGTTAACAGGCAGTATTTTGTTGTTTATTTTGTATTCCTGTTCATGACTCCTATGTTTTCTCACATCTTCAGTAAACTATGATAATATTACAGTACTTACATAATCGACACTTCCCTTCTGAGATTTGTCAGGCATCAATTTCATTACTTATTCCTTTTCTTTCTTTTGGCTGTCTTGCATCACTTTGTTGATTTCCTCACTAAATGCTGGTTACAAACACTTCTTGCATATTCCAAGTTGTTGGAGTTTTGCAAGTATTTTCTTAATTCCTGTGCTTTTGACCATTACTTCATTATTATTTTTGCTGAACCTTGCAGAGGAATAAGCGGGACTTTTTCATTTTCCTATGTATGGGTTCTTTGACATCTATAATTGGTGCTGCAGTTGCTCTTCAAAGTATGTTAAAAGCACTTTATCTTTAATATTAACAGTCTTAAGAATGCTACTGGTAGCATACTCTAATAAAGTGACACTGGGTTGTTTAAGACAGTTGGAACCGTTTACCTCTTGCAGGAATTTGGACATCAGTACCATTGTTGGTAGCCGATGAATCGTGGTTACATCATGTTTTCTTTGCGTATCCTGGTGTAATCGCTTTTCTGTTCATGGATGGGGCTATTCTAATTGCTTCTGTAACTCTCTGTGTAATACAGATATCCCAGGTATAGATTAGATTTCTTGGTTTTCTTGTCCTCCTTAATCATTAAGCAACTGAAGCCTATAGTTAGCTTGCTCGTGAAAAAATGCCCTTGAAAGGGAATGAAATTCCCCAAACTAGTTAGTATAAATGAACCTAATCCCATATATATCAACAGTTGTATAGTTGCTTCTGAAACCACTGTAGGTGAATTATTAAGCACTCAAGACTTTCCAAGGAAACCTAAGTTTAGCTGTCTCGTCTTCTAGTGTTAGTAATAGTGAATTTGGAGCTATCTCAGTAAGATCATTGATTGTTTAAACAGTTCTTGACATACTTGAAACAAGTTCCAACGTGTTTGATGCACTGGTGCTGGATATGGAATCTGTGGGTAGTCCTTTATGCAGTCTAACTTGACTGACGTGAATTCATCTCTTGTGAGAACTTTCAAAGAGCAAAAAGGAGGCTGGGGTTTATGTATCGGCTACCCTCACCTTTATGAGGGATTTAGTAACTTACTATAGTATTTAAGAATTAAGAGATGTATCTCAGTAGGGCATCAGTATTGTAATGCAGAGGAGCTTTCCTTTATGAAACTCTTGTAATTGACGCTATGAACCTTTTTCCTTCCATGCAGATAGCTCGGAATCTCACAACAAATGAGATGGCAAATGCTGTGAGATATGGTTATCTTCGTGGTCCAGATGGGAGGTTCCGAAATCCCTATAACCATGGATGTCGAAAGAATTGCTCTGATTTCCTTATCAATGGTTACACAAATGATGATGAGATAGCATGGCCACCATTGCAGCACGTCGCAAGCTAGCAGCATTTGTAATCCCTGCTTGCTAAAGGATGCATATATAACCAGACCCCTCCAGGCTCCAGGTGACCTCTTCAGTGTTTGTGAAGGATCCTAGGGGCTTTGGTTTATTTTGAGTCTCCCAATGTACCAAAAGAAAAAAATATAAGGGGCTCTGGTTTATTTACATTGTAAAAATATATATCATCCCACAAAAATATAGGGGGGGGATCTGCAACTCTTGCTGCATTGAAACTGATACTGTTCTTTGTATATCTTTACATATCAAATATTCGAGTGATGAGAAGACTTTCGAGGAGGAGTTTAAGGCGAATGTGTGTAGTATTATTAAAGAAGAAATTTTACTGTAATTTTATTTCATATTTTAGTTACCGCTATGTACGACATTTACAAATATTCTTTTACCATTACTTGAATATCCAATATTTAATGATGGTTTATAATTACTGTATAAGGTCAAATATGGGTCTCCTATCTCATCCATCAAGTCGTTTACCACTTGGAGCAAACACAATTTGAATTATCAAATGTGGTCCCCAAAACTAAAACATTACAGTAATTTTTCGTGAACTTGGACCGCATGTCCACAACATTAGATCCAATTTGCTCCCATTAAAATCTCTGTTTAGACAGGTCCCAAGAAGGCATTAAAAATCGAAACTGGCCTCCTATACTTAAACACTGCAACATTTATTCGTTATTTTAACTTTGATATGTAAAAGGCTCGAAGAATACAACATACAATTTCAATTTGGACTAGTTTTAGATGTCCAAGTGAAAATAAACATGCACAACTAGGAGATCACAATTCGCAAGACCTTATTGCACAGCTCGTTGAACTGTCAAACAAATCAACTTTGTTGGATACCGCTAGGCCATGTCTGATTCTTCACTGGTTTCAGAATGTCTGTGATCTCTGATAATGTTTCTTCATCCATTCCAGCCGTTTCTAGTTCTAGGGCAGCTGCTATATTTTCCTCCACCTTCAAGCAAAAGATATATCATGACAAAAGCCAATATAAAGCCATCTAAAAAGGATGCTTAGTCTAGGCATTCAAATAACATTGCCAGACATTTGCTGCAAATTTTATGTTCCTCAAGCTTCCGGCTCAAGCAGACTTCCACAAAAGACTTGCAAGTTAACTAGTACTCGACCAAACAATCAACTATTCCTTAATCTAAAATAGTTACGGTCAGCTATATGAAATTCAATCAGCACTCGTTTCTGAAAATGAAACGAGAAAATGACATGCATACTTCTAATGTATAGCTCGTCCTGAGAGTGACCAATCATCATCTATGCGTCTGTATTTAGGTGTTGAATCAAGAAAGGGAAGTATGACCACACATGCTTTGGCAGAAAAGTTGACAAAGAACAGATGTGCGAATTTGGAAAAACACCAGACTGCAGGCTCATTCTTTTGTCCCTATTCACTTGCACAATCTTAGAGTCCTGTTCAAAGGGGTCATGATTTTCTACCTCATCCAACTATTTTGTCCAATTTGTAGTCTGTATAAGAAAGCAAATCCATTTTTCATCTGTCAAAAAATAACTTTTCTGTTGCCTACTGTTTTTCCTTTCAGCAACATAGTAAAGCCAGTCAATCCTTTTTAGTGACACGTGTAAAATATAATATCAAAAGATGACATGGGATTTATAAATGAAGAATCAGATGTAGAGGATAAAAATCGATGAAAAAAGATAACCTCTTTAACAGACTTCATTCCCACTAGTATGGAAGAAATATCGGTATTTGCTAAGCTGTACTGCAAGGCTAATTTTGAGATATTCTTTCCCTTTCCTTTGCAGTGATCAGCAGCAGCTCGGCAGGCAGCCTGGTGATGCAAATATGCAGACATTTGAGTGTGTAAGAAAATTAAGAAAAAACTCAGTTTTATTTTGGGAGAAGATTCAGGAAGAAGCATTGAAGAGTGGAGAGAAGAACAACTTTGGGAGAGTGGATACAAACAAGCACAAGTTGAAAATAAGACATCTCATATCAAGTTAGAAGCTGTCCATGGATTTAAAAGTCAAGTGCTCGATTTCAGTGAGATCTTCTATGTGTTGTAATTTCAATATGCAATATCTTGAAGGAGTTCAAACTTTAGTCTGAGTACAATATCCAAACATTCAATCTTCATCTATTGGCAGATCAGATGGGAAGAAATGAATACATTGCAGAGATGATACAACATAACAAATCTAAAGTAGGGCACTTTTAGCAAGTAATCCATACTCTTATGGGATAGTATTAGCAAGGGAGAAAAATGAATTATCGACCTTAAGTTCAGAAGAAGCAGGGTGCCACTCTGGACCACCAGCCTCAGTAAGAAGACCCATTGAAAGAGGAGAAGCACTGATCACCCCCACACCCTTGCTCTTCAGGTATGGCAACAGATCCTCCAAAGTTGAATCGTTGACACTGTAGTGACAATATGACAGGATAACGTCAACTGTGCCTGGAGGGACGCGATCAAGCACATAAGTGAATATCCCCAAAGGTAGGCCGGTTATACCAATGAAGCGGATCTTTCCAGCTTGCTTCAATTTTAGAAGGGCGGGAAGTGTCTCATTCACAATCTGTTCGAGACAAAAATAAACATCCACTAAAACTCCCATGCTAAAACTACATATTTCCACAAACAAAATCATGATAAAGTGGGAAAGGAGGAAGAAGGGCTATAAACTTTACTTTCAAAAACAAAGACTACCTCTGGATAATGTCACAAAGAAAGATAAGATTTTGAAAACCAGACATATCAAACACTGAGAACAAATTACGTAGTTTGATGTGTAATCAATATGACAAGTTGAGGAAGGAATCAAAAGAGATTTACAAGGCTAACATGTCACTTGGCCAAACCTTATGAGGAACTCCCTTCAATCTGAAGGAATGACAAAATTCGAAGTACGAGGATCAAAATATTTTAATAAGCATCAGACATGTACTCGGTTAAGTAAAAGTAAATGTTACATATTTGGAAACAATATAAAAAGTCTTACAAAATCATGATCTTTTATATCATACATATTTACGAACTATTTAGAAAAATTGGTGTTAAGAAAGATTCCTAGAATATCAGGTAGAAGAATCAAACCTAAATGATCAATAAAGCACCTGATCGAGGGACCCAAATTCAATATCATGACATTGTAACATATCAACATAATCAAGCTGCAGCCTCTCCAAGCTCTCATCAATACTTTTAGTCACTCTCTCAGCACTAAAATCAAATCCCTCTTTGTACCTCCCACATTTTGTAGACACAATGTACTGATCTCTAGGTACTCCAAGAGCCTTCAAAGCTTTCCCTAGTACCTTTTCCGATAACGTTCCTCCATAATACCTGAAAAGTCACCAATTTTAGAAAAGGACCAATAATTTCAGTAGTTCAACTATCATTTCCGAATTAAACAGCAAAATGATTCAAGATGCGGATCCAAAATTCAAATCACTTATGCAGATTCCCGGTCATTCACAAAATTCAAATAGTAGAGGTTGATCAAAATTTTAAATCAGTGCGGGCTGATAAGACTGCATCCACTACTCATAACACTAAATGCAGATGTAATTCAAAATTCATGCTTTTAAAGACGAAATTCAACTATATGTGTATTTCTAAATACATAATCATCTGCTGGATAACTTCAGTCTAAAATAGAAGATGACAAAGAGATAGATTATGTACGGGGAAGTGTCAAAGAAATTGACGCCGAGGCGAAAGGCTTCCCGGACGGCGGCGAAGGCGTCTTGTTCGGAGACATCGCCGAAAACCTTGCCGAGAGGAGAAGCGCCGAAACCGACAGAGCTGAGATTGAGTCCAGTGTTGCCCAGTGGTCGGAGCTGCAATGTCTGAGCTGCCATTGATGTAAATATTAGGGATTTGAAATGTGAAAGATACTCTTCTGCTTCAATGAGAAGATGACAAATGTGAGTGGATGAGTGACGCTAAAGAAACAGGAAAATCGTAACTATGGAGTATTAATGATATCGATATTTCATCAAAATTTTGTATATTTAAAACTAATAATATCGATATTTCATCAAAATACTCCTATCTAAAAATAAAATATCACCACCACCCCCTCCCCTTTTTAGGTTGCACCGGTGAATTCATTATTATCCAAAAGTATTGAATACGAGTTTTGAATATAAAGAAAATTATATTGGAAGCGTTACTTTCAAATGAACTCTGTTATGTATGATTTGAATTTAATTAAAATTCTAATACAAATTCTGGACATTGAGTAGGAAACAAATTTTTAAAAAAGCTTTATGCATTTACTCTAACTCTAATGCGAACTCTGGATATAGAATAGAAACAAATAAAAAGAGTTAATGCATTTACTCTTATGATTTGTATTTATCACCCTTTCCTCTTTTAGCTTAATTAAATTAAGGTATATGCATTTATTCTTTGATTTTGTTTTAATCCAGAAGTCAAGCACAGTGAGATTTTACCAAATCCCTAAAAAAAACCAACTTTATTCGTTCTCCAATATTTCTTTTGATTTCCTCTCAATACACGATTTCATTCGAAAGTTGACGTATACATTTTAACGTATCATTTATTTAATATATATATATAGAGAGAGAATGCAATTATGTATTCGATGATTTTAACTGCCTTTTTTTAATTTCTTGTATGAGCAATTAACTTTCATGCATGAAAATGTACAAATTATTTTGTATATTTAATGAATTAGAACTCACTTTTAATGTATTCAGTAGTTTTAATTATTAACATAACATTTTTTTTCTTTGTATTTCTTTATAATAAACATCACCCCATATACACATTTAAGAGTCAATATTACAGGTTTTAAATCTACTTTTAAAAAATTCTTGCTTATAACGGTTTAATTACGGGTTATAACATATCACTAATTATTTATAAATTAATTAAATTTTACTTTATTAAATAAGTTGTTTTTTATAATTTTATATTATTATTAAATTATTTAAATAAAGAATACCACATAATTATCTCTTACACAATTATAGGGATTTACATTGATTATAGTTCCTTTTTTACAGTTACAAGTCAGAGTTTTTGGCCAAAAGCATCCCCAAACTATACCTTCAACTTAAACTACATCCTTAAATTATCTTTCTTAACAGAAAACATCCCTCAAATATTTATAACTTAACCACTTTCATCCTTATGTGAAATTTTTGTCAAATAATTAATGGATTTTACACAAAAACATGTGCAGGTCACACTACTCTGAGTAAAACTTTTCCCACATAAGTTCATTATCTGTTGGAAAAAGCTCCCCCCTCCCCCCCAAAAAAAAAAAAAAATTAAATTTTTTAAGACCCTTATTTGCTGAAAAGAAATAAAGTTAGGATGGTGTTGCAAGAGACATAATTTGTTCTTCTTCTCCTTTACCAATTTAACGATGCTGGAGCTTAATTTAACATTATCTTCACCTTCTGTAAAGTCAAAATGTAATTAGATCAACAATATTTTGGGGCAATTTGATATTTGAAGTGATCAAGATTCTGAATTTCATATATGGCACTCAAGTTTTATTCTCCATTATTAAAAGTAAAAGTCTTGGGTCGCTACCATTTTTTGCAGATTCAATGAGAAAAAATATTTCAACTGGTAATTTTTTAATATCAAATCAAATAAAAAATAAATTAAAACAAAGTTGCTGATAAAAGGATCTGCATAATGCGTAGTGTTGTTGCCAAAAAGAATTCACAATAATATTTTAGATGTATCACGGAATGAGGAAATTTTTTTAAGCTTTGGTGATTTAGGGAGTTTTGCTGAGAGTAGTATGAATTACACTATGAATTCTGTTATTTTTTCGTCAAATTTTAACAGAAGGATG
>NW_006239301.1:571043-585424 GCF_000226075.1 Solanum tuberosum | reverse complement strand
ATGAACAAATATAGAAGACTTTATGTTGTAGGTGCTATCAACTATGTTTGAACGTCCTCCTTAAATAGAGATTGGAGGATTTTTCAAAATAAAAAAATAAAAATACATAGTGTAATAATTTTTTCTGTTTTTATGATATGTCAAATCAATATGTATGACAAACACTGCAAAATGTAAAGTAACTTTTTATAAAGTGTAAGATTTTCTTCCACTTTATAAAGTGTAAGAAAAAGTTCCACTTTACTAAGTGTAAGAAAAACTTACACTTTATAAAGTGTAAGAAATAGTTCCGTTTTATAAAGTGTAGGAAATAGTTCCGTTATATATTAAAATATACACGTTATGGGACTAACGGAAAACGTTTAGAATATTAGATAAAGTGGAATTTTTTCTTCCACTAAACCTATTTTAGTTACTTACTAAAGTAATGGCTTATTTTGGTCACTTTTATGTTTTTATGGCTTATTTAGGTTCCCAACTCCCATAGATATCCTTGAAATGATAGGCAAAGCTAACCTCATTCTAGTGCAATAATTTGGTTGGTCCCGGCAAATGCTGAAAAATAAAACAAAAGTTGGCCCGCCTAATAGTCAGTTGGACATAATTATTGAATAATTAAAAAATCAAATTGAATCGAATTAAATTAAATTGATACTTCAATTTTATTTTGTTATTCAGTACGATCTCTCTCTTTTCTTTTTCATTTATAAAGATAAATTCTTTGTGAGTGTTCGGTTTTTAAGGATCCGAATACGTTTTTCTTTGGACCAAGAATCTGGACGTCTATTACACGTGTTAAAATAAGAGCAACTTTCACATATAGCAAACACAAAATTTATATTTGTATGCTATAACAAAGTTTTTCATAATTGCGCTCCATAGCAAACATAAATATGTATATTTCGCTATACATATACAAAAGAAAGCAGTTGTATAATTTGCTTTGGTATACATATACAAAAAAGATCAATTGTATAAAATGAGAGAGGCGAGTGAGCGAGCGAGATCTGGGAGAGGGGAACGAAAATATATGTATATATACAATTTTCTCTCACTTTATACAAACACAAACGCACTTTATACACCTGCGTTTGTATAAAAAACGAGAGAGGCGAGGGAGAGAACGAGAGTGGCGAGCGAGATTCACCAGAAGAGAGGTGAAATAACAACAGTTTGCTATGAGGTACAATTAAATCAAACTATATTTATAGCATTTAATTTGAATTAATAGTTTGCTATTATATACAATTTTTCCTATACAAACACAAACACACTTTATACACTTGCGTTTGTATAAAAAACGAGAGAGGCGAGGGAGAGAACGAGAGTGGCGACCGAGATTCATCAGGAGAGAGGTGAAATAGCAATAGTTTACTATGATGTACAATTAAATCAAACTATATTTATAGCATTTAATTTGAATTAATAGTTTGTTATTATATACAATTTTCCCTTAAAATAATACTTCTCTGGTTCATATTTATTTGTCCACAATACATATGAGATGATTTATCAATATAGGTCTATTACTTTTGCTGTTAAATACTCCCTTCGTTTCACAAAGAATGATCTAGTTTAACTTGACACGGAGTTTAAGAAATTAAAAAAGACTTTTGAATCTTGTGGTCTTAAATTAAAGTTATGTCAAATGTACAAAATTGCTCTTTAATCTTACGACCTTAAACATGCCACATGAAAAACTGAAATTAAAATGTTACCAAAAAAAGAAAGAAAGTCATTCGTATTAATAAATTACTCATTTTCGGGATTTGTCGAAAAAAATAAAAATTAAAAAAAATTATTGAAATTTTTGAATGTAAGGTTACTATATTTATTTGTGATTTTTTGGTGTTAATTATATATATTTTTTCATATTTTTCATATTTTTTTATTAATCAATTACTTATTTTCGGGATTTATCGAAAAAAATAAAAAATTTAAAAAATTATTGAATTTAAGGTTACAATATTTATTTGTGAATTTTTGGCGTTAATTTTATATATTTTTCATATTTTTTATTAATCAATTACTCATTTTAGGGATTTATCAAAAAAAAAAAAAAATTTAAACAAAATTGTTGAAAACAGGTCGAGTGGTTTATTTAAAAGGGGGGTTGATTTATGGGTCGGATTAGGTGTTTATGGGTTCAAATTTTTTAAGGGCATAATTGATCCCTTTCCATTTTCATATAAATGTCATGTGGTAAAGTTAAAATGACATGGCAATTCCATGTGACATTTAAAGAAATGGAAAATGACCTGGATATGTCCAGCAGGCCAACTAACACCCATAAGGGCATATTTAGACAAAAAGTTGGACGGCGAGGGTACGGGTGAGCCAAACTTTAAACGGAGGGTATATCTAGACCTTTTTGAATAGTTTAGGGGTATATTTGACCCTTTACCCTACTTAAAATGATTAGTTTTGCACTAATTCAGTCATTAATTAGAGTTTTTTTTTTCCAAAATGAAATCGAAGATTCTCTTCTAATTAATTTTTAAATATGAACGACAATAAAAAGTGGCTACACAAGCTCATAATAAAAAATGGTCATTTATAGCTCCTTAAGAGTGATTGGCTTGAATATATATGTAGTTGAGTACTAGATATTCTTTTTTTGTAATATTCTCAAAAGATTCCTTATTCAATAGGTAAAAAATAAAGAACATACATATAATTGGTTTGATGCATGACTAGTTTTTAGAAAGGTGTGTTATACATTTATCTTAAAATATTTAATATAAACTTTATATTGTAAATGATTTTTTTTTGAATAGTATATATATTACTCCCTCCGTCCCTTTTTAGTTGTCCACTTTTAGAAATGGCACACAGATTAAGGCAACAATGATTAGCATAGTAAAGTTACAATTTTACCCTATGACAACTTTCACTTCAAAATTACAACCACTTATTTGAATTCAAGTGAAATAAATTGGAGGGAAACAACATACACTTTTACAATTTTCAAGAAGTGTAAATAAGGGTATAATAGGAAAAAATTTGTTGTCCTTTCTTGATTTGTCAAAATGGACAACTAAATAGGGACAACTAAAAAAGGAAATATGGACAAGTAAATAGGGACGGAGGGAGTATTGAACTTTCTCTGTGCTGTGAAATAAAACTCAAAACATACAAATATGGAAACATAAGCTATGTGTTAGGGGTGTACAAAACCAAACCGCAAATCGAATCAAATTGAGAAAAAAAAACTCAACTAGTGGTTGATTTGACTTGGTTTGGTATTGGAAAAAAAAAATCCGACTATATTTGGGTTGGTTTGGTTTTAACTAAAAAAAACCAACCCGAGACCAAACCAAACCAACATTATATATATAATTTTTAAAATTTTATTTTATACATAAAAATATTTACTTTGATATAATTTTTAAATATTTCTTATACTTTTTTCATAATTTTTTATCTTTTAATATATTATTATTTTCAAGTTTTGAAACTTAGAATTCTAAAATGGTTCAATAAAGATTATAGTCCACAGATATTGGTAATTATAATAAAGCTTACATCAAAATTAAATTAATACTAAAGGAAAAAAAATAATCAGTTCAACACTAAGAATGATAATAATATCGAATATTTGTTCTATGGTTTTACATTGGTTTATTCAAATACATAATCTAATTTTAATTTCCTTTAATATCTAGTCAAGTAACTAATACTTATTAAATTTATTTTAGCATGATTTTAGTACTTTTAAAATTATGATCATTTTCATTATGACTTGTTAATTTGCAATAATTGTTTTACGCGATTTCATTATTATTATTTTTTGTTGGATATTTTAGTATCATTACTCATATAATATTTTGTGTTATTTTCTTAAGAAATACTTTAGATAGTTATATTTTGGTAGGACTAAAGAAATATTTGAAGTATAAGTAAATTATATGTTTGTTTGAATACTTTTTCGAAAAAAACCAGAAAAAACCCGAAGTTGAAAAACCCAAATTTTATTAGTTTGGTTTGGTTTATAGATTTAAAAATCCGACACAAATGGTTTGGTTTGATATTTGAAAAATCCGAACCAACCCGGCCATGTACACCCCTACTATGTGTCAATCTTCCTTTTTAAATCGGTTCTAAAAAAATGTTATCTTACTATAATTAGTAACAATATAACTTTAAAAGTTTTTTTAGCCTTCATAAAATAATTTATAGCCATATATATATATATATATATATATATAAGAATTGCTTTAGACTATACATTTTATTTTTTCATTTTTTCTTAAATATCATACTTGATGTCTTTAATTGCTTGTCTATTTTTAACTTGAGACACATATTAAAATAATAATAATTGATATAGTGAGTTTATCATTTTATTTCTAGTAATTGATAGAATTTCAAACTCAATTTACTCATTAAAGAGGTTCTACCTTTTCCAAAAACATTAACTCTCTAAATAAATTGAGGGTATAATAGGTAAAAAATACTCCATCCGTTCCTTATTAAATGTCATTCTTACTATAAATAGTTGGTCCATAATACTTGTTATTTCTTAAAATTAATGCATAAATTACAATATTCTTCTTATTATACCCTTGATAGTTAATTAGTCTTGAAAATAGATATTTGACGAAAACTAATAAGTAATTATTGTATATTGTAGTTACTTCATACATTAATTAACTACTCTCACCATTGTATTACTCTATACAATCTAATTTTGAAAAAGAAATCTCAACAAACAAATTAAAAAAAAAAATGGATTTATTTATCATTTATTAAAAAATTGACTTAAAAAAACATTAAATAAAGATAGAATTGTAAACATACTTAGTTTCTTAATACAAGTGAAATTTAAAAAAGTGACATATAAAAATGAACAGGGAGATATCGTATTTTTTTTATTTGTCAAAAATATCAAGTAAATAAGAACAAGAAAAAAGGAATGGTGTCGTATAAAAAGAAACGGCCAATATTGACTATTTGCTTTGAGGTTGATTTTATTTATATCCACTCATTTAGACAGAAAAAATCATTCAAGAAATATCTAAAGAAAACAAAAAATAAATCATTTTTCATAATTGAAAAATAAATAAATTAATCGTAATATAAGAATGGAACACCTAGGCCGGCAGTAGCACGTCTTTTGTTGATTCCTTCTAGTCTCCAGGTACTATAAGAATCGAACACCGCTACTCCACCAAATAAGTACTCCATTAAGATGGATCCATTACCTCATGTTATCATCTTCCCGTTCCCTGCACAAGGCCATGTCAACTCCATGCTTAAATTGGCTCAGCTTCTTTCTCTATCTAACTTCGATGTTACCTTTCTTGTCACTGTCGATACGCATGACCGCCTCGTCAACCACACAGACGTGCTCTCCAGATTTGGTAGTGGATTCCATTTGCAAGCTCTTCCCCATGGAATTTCCATGGATTGGAGTGAATACTCGTGATGGAATATCAATGCTCTATTATTCTCTAAACACAATTGCTAAACCATTTCTTAGAGAATTCATACCGAATTCTTCGGTGACATGTCTCATCGTCGACGGAGTCTTAAGCATGGCCGCTGATGTAGCCGAAGAAATTAACTTGCCTATTATCTATTTCCGTACCGTCAGTGCCTCTTCTTTCTGGTCCTACTTTTGCATCCCTGAGCTAATTCAAGCTGGAGAACTTCCCCTCAAAGGTAAAAATACAATACTTGTTTTACAACTTCTTAATTCTAACTTTTCACCTCACATATTTAAACACATAACATTAAAAGAAATTTTGCCTCTCAAGTAATGTTAGATTACATGAATAACAGAAAATGCAAAGGACTTGACATTGACGAAGGTAAAAGGCATGGAAGATTTTCTGAGAGGTCGAGACCTTCCAAGCTTTTGTCAGGCGAGTGACTTAACTAACCCGGATTTCAGGATTGTAATGACAGAGACACGACAAACCCCTCGAGCGCAAGGTCTCATACTTAACACATTTGAAGATCTTGAAGGCCCCATACTTTCTCAAATTCGAACGGTATGTCCAAATGTTTATACAATTGGAGCAGTTCATGCCCATCTAAAGGCTAAACTTGCAACAAAATCTACCTCTTCAAACAGTTTGTGGCAAGAAGATGAAAGTTGGATGTCTTGGCTAGACACGCAGCCACCAAAATCTGTGATATATGTTAGTTTTGGAAGCGTCGCGGGGTTGACAAAGGAGGAGCTGTTAGAATTTTGGTATGGTCTAGTGAATAGTGAGCAAAAGTTCTTGTGGGTGATGAGGCCAGACTTGATAATAGGACAAGAGAGAAAGGATGAGATTTCTGTGGAGTTGGAGCAGGGTACAAAGGCAAGGGGCTACATGGCTGATTGGGTTCCACAAGAAAAGGTGTTGGCACATAGAGCAATTGGGGGTTTCTTAACTCACTCTGGATGGAATTCCACATTGGAGAGTATAGTTGAAGGAGTGCCGATGATTTGCTGGCCGAGATTTGCTGATCAGCAAGTGAATAGTAGATTCGTTGGAGAGGTTTGGAAGATGGGACTTGACATAAAAGACACATGTGATAGAGATATCATTGCAAAATCAATTAGAGATTTGATGGAGAAGAGAAATGGTGAATTCTCGCAAAGAACAGAGCACATGGCAAGTTTGGCAAAAAAAGCTGTCAATGAAGGTGGATCGTCATACATTAATCTGGACCGTCTTATACAGGACATAAGATCTATGATTCCGCCGCATAAACAGACCTGATTCAGCTGAAACTTGATTTTGTTAGCTGGGATTATATTGTTGCCTAGAAATTGCAGATTTATTCTGCCCATTCTGAATAACTCTAGCAACAAATGTAGCTTCACTTTTACAACTGCAGTCATTTACAAGTACATCTCCAGCAATAAATAAACCAAACTTTTACGAATGGGGAGTAATAGATAAGAAACTCTAAATTTTTATTGTTATTGGAATTATGACCTCCTTAATTCAGTAAAGGAACACATACTAACTAAAGTTCTTTAACGTTTGATAATTGCGGTAAACAATTTTGTAAATAATAATCAGTTCACAACTTCATATTATTTATCACAACTTCAAACTACACAACGATTACACACCTATGTAATCTAAGGAATTATAAACTCTAATCCCTTTTTACCCAAGACAAAAGACTCCAGGTTTAAGCCTTCTAAAAGTCTTCCCAGTTGCTCCAACTTGTTAGACTCGTCCTACACTCAACACTCAATTGCAGTCAATTACTATTAACTACAATCTTACAATTTCCTTCACATATACTCTCCAATGTTGAATTCCATCCATTGTGCGTTCAAAATGCCCCAACAGCAGGATGTGCCAACACTTGTTGCTGAGGAGCCCATTTGACAATGTGTCCTCTTCCATCCACTGTCTCCAAGAACCCACTAGGTAACAATTCGATCCATTCTGAGCCACGAATCAACCCGGGCCTAACCACCCACAAGAAAGGGTAATTACTGTTTGCCAATCCCCAAGCAATCTCAAGAAATTCATTAACTTCTATTGCTGCAATGCTTCCAAAGCTGACATAAATGACAGATTTAGGTGGTTTTGTGTCTATCCAAGAGATTGAAGTTTGATCTTGTGACATCAAGCTGCTGGAAGAAGCCGGAAAATGCGAGTGAAAGGGGCATATTGGGATAGGAAAATCTTCGCGGAATTCCTTGAATAACTTGATAAAGTGCATCCACATTACATGTCTTGAATATAGGAAGATCTTTAATTCTGAGAGGTGGAAGTTCCTCAACTGCTTCCTCTAGTCGAGATTCTATATATGTAACAAATTCATGAGTAACAGAGTCAATGTAACATTTAAACTTTTGAGTATGCATATTTAGACACCTTAACTTGTTTCTCCTGTGTTAGTTGAACACTTTGACATACCTATATATGTTTGTGTATTTAGTTGCTAGTTGAGACCAAGTTAACATGTTTAGATATGCACTCTCAAAGTTGAAGTAATTACTTGTTTACCTGGATTGTTTCCATAAAAAAAAAAAAAGAAACAAACTCCCTGCCTATGTGATAAATTTTGAATTTCGAGAATCAAACAGTTTAATTTTATGCAAGCATGAAATCCTTGATTTATTTTAAAATAAAATTTACATTTTTAAAAATTTGTTATAAATCACAATAATTAATAATTCAAAATATTATAAAGACATATAAAAATTCACAATCTAAGAACTAGTAATCAATTTTGAATCTCAAAACTCGAAAGATATATCAATGAGAGGGAGTATTATTTGAAGTGTCATGTTGAATTCGTAGTATTAGTTTTTCTTGATCGTACTAAAACACATCAATTAAACTAGAGCATATATACCCTTTATACTAACGGATATACACATGTCATAATCTGATTCATCGACCCGACATTTATTAAATATAGGATTGACGGATAAAATTGTACCACGTGTCCCTATTTAGTCTTCCGTTAGAGTGAAGGGCATATATGCTCTAGTCTTCCCTATTTAGTCTTCCGTTAGAGTACCCTACTTTTGCCTTTTGACTTATATTAAAACTTTTTTACTTAAAAGTGAGTGCTTAAAAACACTTTAAAATTTCCAAACAATTCCAAAACTAAAAAAGAAATGTTTAGAAATAAAAAATACCTAAAGATAATCTAATACAAATGGGCACCAAGGCCACAAGATTGAAGAACATTTGACAGAATTTTAGTTCATGATCACATAATTGAAAAGTCTTCTTTAATATTTTCTGAAACTCCATGTCAACTTAAACTAGATCATTCTTTTTTAATAAATAATTCAACGAATAAAGATAAGAAAATACCTTGAATAGGAAAATAAGCTTTGTTTTGCAGAAGTGGGATGGCAGCATAAGCCAAGCATGAAGAAACTCCTCCAGTACTTAAAACAAGCCTAGGAAGGTTTAAACTGTCCGCAACGGCCTTGGTGAAGTGCAAGATACTATATGATATTAAGCAAACAATATTTGGATCTTCCAACATTTACTGTCTCAAAGCCTCTGTGAAGCGCGGACCACATTTTTCATTGAACAAAGAAAGTAGAGAAAGGACATCAATATCTATTTCTGCTTTTTCGTCTTCAGATAAACCATCAGAAATTGTGTGAAAGGTGACATGAGGATAATTTGCTCGAATATTATTGAAAGAGGAGTTGAAGTTGTCCGCGAGAATTATGGTTATAGAAAAACCTTTTAAATGAAGGATGTTTGCTAGTTGAAGCATAGGGTTTATGTGGCCTTGCAATGGTAGCGGAAACAGCAACACCCGCCTCCCTTTTCTTCCTTGCTCCTCCATGGATAGATAGCTTTCTCCAAAGTTGAAGATACGTGATTAAGCTTCTCTATCAAACTTCGGATTGTTGCACAAAATATTTAGACATATATCGATATCCCATGTGTTTTATTTACAATAAGAACTAGACATACTTTTTGACGTATGCCAAACGTACCTCTTATGTTTTAATTAATGATATAGGGGATGCTAGGGTGGCTCCATGCATCATAAATAAGGCATTAAAGAGTTGGTTTGGGCATTGCGGGGTCAAACCCAATAGAAGAAAATTTCATCTGTTAATTTACTTGACTATGAATTAAATTTAGAGAGCTAATTAAAATTTCTGGAAGACAAATTTTGTTAGTTCTTTTCTTTATGCTTGGAATTCAGTGGCAGCGGCAGAATTTTCCTCGAAGGGTTTCAAAAAGATAAGTAAGCATGGTAATAGCATTTACAAATAAGCGGGTCGGAGCGGTTAGATATAAACGGGCCGAATCATATATAAGACTATAAATAAAATTCAACTTTACCTCAACATAAACAATAAAAATGAGAAAGTATGTATTTCACATAATATTAAAATGAGTAGGAGAGAATGCATTTTTTTTAATTTTGATTGTGGGTCTTGTCTCCGGCTCCGAATTTTGTTGTGTGTGTATATATATATATATATATATTATTCAATTTTTTAAACTAAGGAATTATTTCAAATCTAATCCTATTTATTATTTAATCTCACTTATAATTGTATTATTCCTAAATTAAATATAAATTGAACATTTGACTTAAAATGAGAGAGAATGTAGTTTTTAAATTTTAATTGTAAAAACGTAAAAGAAGTTATAAGTTTTACTTAATTTTATAAAAATAGAAAAAAAATTGATTTTCTTGTAAAATATATAAATCCCAATAGGTTTTCAAACAAAATGGATGTTTCATTTATGCAGAAACAAAAATGAATCAGCTGAAACTGAAAAAGAAAGTTGTTACCTAGATTCAAACCCATGAAACCGCACCAATCAAGTGAAATCTTGAACCCCTTTTACTACTGAACCAATCACTTGGCTTATACTGAGGGGTTCATTACTATGTATATACATGTAAATAAAAAAAATGATCCTATATATCCAATGTAATTTCCGACGAAGGGGATTCAGATGAACCCATGGGATCCATGTAGCCCTGCTTGGAGTCCAAGTTTGGCCACCTATAAAAGGATGGCCATTCTTCATTGTTAAATCATCCTACAATCATAGCAAAATACATTAGAAAAGTAGAGAATTAATCGAATAATTCTCTTAGATGTATTTGGGATCTCTCTCCTTTCTTTGTTAATATGCAGACAATTGTTCTCTGGTGGACGTAGGATCATTCTGATCTGAACCACGTTAAATATTGTTGTTCTTCCTTGTGCTATATTTTCATGTTTTCGGTAACAATTGATATAAAATCCAAAGTTCTGTCTAAGTATGCTTTATGGTTGCAATACAATTTGAACTTCCACATAAAAAAAAATTACTTTGATTTTATGTATTTCCAAATACTTTGTAGTAGAAGAGGAAAAAAAAGTTACGATGAGTTCCTTGAAGTTTGAAATTAATAGATTTAGTGGGCACAGCAACTTCAGTATTTGGAAGATCCAGATGATGGCATTACTACAAAGGGAATGTTTAATCCATACTATTGATGGAAAGTACCCAGATGACACATCGGATTATGACAAGGAGAAGGTTGAAGGAGATGTATTGAGTGTAATCTAATTGTCCCTTGCACCTACCATGCTTTGTGAAGTGAGTACAAGTACCAAGGAGACGATCAAAGAGTTATGGAAAAGACTGGAAGGGCTTTACCAGGATCGGTCGGTGACAATAAGGATGTTTTTACAACAACGTCTTCACGTATTTAAGATGGAGTCAGATGTGTTCAATAAACTTGTGATGGACTTACATACTGCTGGAATTAAAAAGAATGAAGAAATGTTTGCATGTACTTTGCTATTTTCATTGACTTCAAAATATCGTGATATTGAGAATTCAATTATATATAGCAATGAGCCTATAAATATTGAGCAAGTGCGTAAGCACTTAACTCTTGTGATGTGAGGAGGAATTTTGAAGGAGACAAAAGTGACGAAGCTAGTGGGCTCTTTGCGAGAGGCCGTACTGTCCAACAGCAGAGTGTTGGGGTTGCACTTTGAATGAGATTGCCCTATGTTAAAGTCCAAAGAAAAGGCGAGTGCATCCATTGTTGAGAGCCTACATGATTCTAATGATGAATCTATACTAACAACATCATGCAATTGTGGATTCTATGACAACAAATGAGTGTTAGTCTCTAGTTGTACTCTGTATATGACATTCCGAAGAGATTGATTCAGTAGCTACGACACAAGTGGAAGAACCAATGTAATGGGCAATAATACGACTTGTAAAATAGTTACCATTAGTTTAGTTTGGATTTGTTGTCATGATAGAATTGCCAGGACTATTACAAAAGTTCGTCATATTCCTAACCTAAAAGTGAATTTGATCTCCTTGGGCACTCAGGATAAACAAGGCTATAAGTACATGAATGAATGAGGCACTATGAAAGTAATTAAAGAGTCTTTAGTCTTACTGAAGTCCAAATTGGAGGATGGAATGCAAACACTAGTAAGAAGAACCATTGTTGACTCTGTAAATGCATCTATAGTACAGGTGTGCATCGATTGATCTGATTCGATTTTATGTATTATCGATTTTCGGTTTTAAATACGCTAAATCAATAATCTAACCAATAAGATATTTTTATCGGTTTTCAATTTATCGATTTTGGCCCTTAACGATTCGGTTTAATCAATAAGAAAATGCTTATAAAATAAATATGTGACTTCTCTAACAAATTTGAATCGACAAAATAATAATGTAACTTTACAAATGCTCATAAAACAAAAATAATAATAACTAACATGAACATAACTATACAAGTTTAACACAAAGAGAAATAAGAGGCATATGGTTCTTACAAAGGTTTTGACATTTTGTAGAATGTGAAGTTATGAACTCAATGTCATTGTGAGGTGTGAATTGAAGGCTAAAGGGCAAACACAACAACTAGTAAGGTATTGAGATTAATATTTAATATTTATGTATAGGTAAAAGTAGTAAATTACTATAGCCTTAATGGGTTATCGATTTACCCAATAACCCAATGTTAAAAACCAATATCGAATCTATAAACCGATAATTTTTTTATAAAATCATTAAAAATCAGTTAATCCAATAACCCAATAACAATAAATCAATAACACTTTTTTTGGTTCGATTTATCGGTTGATTCAGTTTTTGCACTATAAAGTAGTTATATTATTTTTCATTTTGTTTCCTATAATTATTTCTATAAAAAAAAAGATAAATATATAAGAAGCTTCAAAATTCTTTTAAACTTATGGTTTACCAGTTGGTTCAATTTTTGCACACCCCTAATCTACAGTGCAGTTATCTGATAATGACAAGGAAAGATTATAGCACACGAGACTAAGTCATATAAGCGCACAAAGACTAGATATGTTGAGCAACTGCAACCTTTTGAATGTGAAAATATAAGCACACTTGAATTTTGTGAGCTTTCTTTATCTTAGGGAAGCACAAAAAGGTCAGCTTTAGCACTGGCAAGCACAAGACAAGAGGGGTGCTAGACTATGCCCATTCAGATTTATGGGGTCCCTCTAAGCTTCCATCTAAGAGAGGAAATATGTATCTTTTCACATTCATTGATGATTTTTCACGAAAAGTTTGAGTGCATTTCTTGAAGGAAAAAGGTGATACTTTTGAAGCATTTAAAGAATAAAAGATTTTAGTTGAGAATTAAATGGAGAGAACAATCAAGTATTTTCGCACAAACAATGTCTTGGAGTTTTGCAGTGAAGAGCTTAATGATTTCTGCAAGATTTATAGGATCACGAGACATAAGACGGTCAAGCACACATCACAGCAGAATGGAGTTGCCAAGAGGATGAACAAAACTTTTCTTGAGAAGGTTCGTTATATACTGTTACAAGCCAAAATGTTCAAAGTGTTTTGGGCTAAAGAGTTCACACTACTTCTCATACTGTCAATCGATCTCCAGGATCAACGATTGACTTTAAGACTCCGAATGAGGCATGGTTAGGTGAATCCTTTAACCATCCATATTTGCGAATATATGGGTGTCCAACTTATTATCATATTAATGAAGGAAGGGGTATGTAGATGGAGTAAAATGGTACAAGTTTTGATGTTTGTCTTTACTCAAATTTTTAGTTAGTAGAGATGTTGCCTTTGATGAATCCTCTATACTTGATCCTCGTAAATTTTTCATGGAGTTATCAGAAAATGAGAACAACGAACAGGTGGAGCTATCGGTGGAGCTTACAAAGGAAAGGGATCAAGAGAGTCAAGTTAATGAGTCAAAAGATGCAAATCTTGAAGAATTTGTTGTCAAAGAACCATACACAATTGTGAAGGAATGGGAAAATATAGATACGAAAACTGAAAGTCTTACCGAGCAAGCAAATCTGATTTCATATGCCTTTGTAGAAGAAAATATTAAGGATCTCGAGCCCTTCTTGTATATTGAAGCAACTTCTTGCTAGGATATTGCACAATGACGGTTAACCATGACGGAAGAGATGGAGTATCCCTTTCAGTAATACATCCACACAACTTGAATAAATCATTTCTTGCAATTTGTGGTTTGTGGTTTATATAGTTGAATAATTTTCAGCATACTTTATTATTTACGGAGAATAGACCTACTATGTAGCACGGGCCATTCCTGTCACGCCGCAAGCCTACACCCTGGGCGGGACCGGCACTCGGAAACCATTGCTGGCCCCAAACGAACTCTTGGCCTGGCATTCTTAACTCAGCGGAGACTTAACTCGACAGCATAACATAATGCAATGAAAGGTTATAAAACAACCAACTGATAAAATCTGGCCAAAAAGGCAACTCGAGTCTCAAAATAGAATATTATATATATACATAGATGTGAGACTCAATACTGACTGACTGACTATCTATGAAGCCTTTAAAAATACTGAGATGGATGTGGGACAGACCCCGCAACATCCTGATAACACAAAACTAAAAGAAACAAAATAT
>NW_006239301.1:562305-563561 GCF_000226075.1 Solanum tuberosum | reverse complement strand
TTCATGAAGTGACCCTCTTGCCCACATTTGAAGCAACCTATCTGGCCTTGACGACACTTCCCTGGATGGACCCTACCACACCTAGCACATGCAAGACCCCCGTTACTTCCTTGTGCTATACTATTCTGAGACTGTGCAGGTCTAGCTCTGAAGTTCTGCGAATTCTGTCCCGCGTACTCACTTTTATTTCTGGGTGCAGGTGCACTAACAGGTGATGGAGCAGGTCCCCTTTGCCTTTGCTGAAAGGATGAACGATTCGCATTACCTTTCTGTTGCCCGAACTTATTATCGGTCTTAGCTCTCTTATTTCTGAACTCTTTTATGTCCCTCAACTTTTCTTCCTCAACTTGCTGCACATAGACCATCAACCTCGATATGTCCATGTCCCCGATAAGCATTGCATCCCTACCTTCCTTACTCGACAATCGAGACAGCCCAGCAACAAACAAACTCATTCTATTCCTCATATCCGCAACCATCTCCGGAGCATAGCGGGATAGTTGGGTGAACTTCAAACTATACTCATGAACACTCAATGACTCCTGCTAGAGTGTGAGGAACTCACGTACGTTGGCCTCTTTCAATTCTCGAGGAAAGAAATGCCCCAAGAAAGCTTCCACAAAACAGGCCCAACTCGCAGGTGGTGCATTCTCAACTCTGCCCCCTTTCCACTGGTCGAACCAAGCTCTAGCAACATCCTTCAATTGATAAGCAGCTAGTTCAACCCGCACAGTATCTGCCACATGCATCACAGCAAAAATCTTTTTCAACTCCTCAATGAAGTGCTCTGGATCCTCAGTAGTACTCGAACCCATGAAACTTGAAGGATTCATCCCCAAGAACTCACGAATCCTTGAAGTGTCAGCTCCTTCATGTCGAGCTCCCCTTTGCTGACCAATTTGAATAGTTACCGCTTGACTCAGAATTCTAATTGCCTCTCTAAACTCGGCATTAGAAACTTCCCCTTGTGGTTGCACTCCCGGGGAATAAGGTAACTCTTGCTTATCAACATAACATCTAGGAAGACGCCCTCTGCCAACTCTTCGAGGAGGCATGACTATCTGAAAACATGCGCAAGCACGGATTAGAAAGAAACTTTTTTAGAGATCAACTCTAACGCACGAGATGAGTATGAAAGAAATGAGAAATCTTCCTAAATGTTGCAGCCTCCCAATTATAAATGTGGCGCGCTTCACATCGATAACTAGGACTCTACAGACACGGCTTCATAGACTCCCTAGAACTCTTGAACTCTG
>NW_006239301.1:556315-560126 GCF_000226075.1 Solanum tuberosum | reverse complement strand
TCCGGACGGATTCCCTGCCAACTGCCCAACTTTCAAAGGGCATAACTCACTCATACGAACTCGGAATCGAGCAAACTCGGCGGCGTTGGAAAGATCATTCCACAAGCTTCGCAACCATAACTGGAAATACACCTAACTCATCCTGAGCTAGATGTTATGATTGCTCAAAGTCGGCCGAAAACTCACCTTTTTCCATACTTAGCCAAATTTCCAGATTTTTAAATCTTTCCAAAAATGACTATTTCCAATTCTAAGCCTCTTCATAATTATTTCAAATCGTCGGTTGTTACAATTCCCCTCTAGTTACTCTTCTTCTTCTTATTCTATATTTTATAACCTAACAAGGTGGGACGAACACTGCAGCCGTGTATTGTACCAAGAGTAATGTAAATAGTACATTATAATGGGCCCATCTGTCATAAATATATGACCTACTCTATTAACACGTGTATTGATCTTTCTTTATCAAGAAACACGTATGCTACTAATTGGGTTAGTCTTTTCCATTGGAACATTTAACAAAAAAACTTTTGTGTAAAGTGAGCTTATTGTTCTTTTTCAGGGAATGATTTCTTCCGTTCCTTCAGGTTTAAATTTCTTTCCCACTGGGTATTATACGTTTTCCTCCCAATGTAGAACCTAGCGGACATGGATTTATCTAATTTTATGTTATTTTTGTTTTGCTTTTAGGTCGATTGATTTGAATTTTCTTTCAATTTGCTGATTTATTTGGTATTTGGGTTGTAATACCGTTGTATGCACTATATTTTAGAGTTCATTGTAATTTGTAGCACTGGTCCTTTTTCTCCTTCTCCTCTCCGACTTGCTTATTTACGAATTTGTATTTAATAATTTCTCATATTCAGGTCTTTGTATTTACTTCAAGGAGAAAGGGGATAATTGCAAACATGAGATGCCGGAATGGAGCAGAAGCTTGATATTCCAACAATCTATCAATTTTTTAGGAGAAATTATTATATCGTTATACATCAGGTACACCTACCAACCTTAATTCTACCAAATCAAACCAAGAAAATATAGGTTTTCTCCATTTTGATTCGATTTTTGATTTACTGACTATGAATTTCTGATTTGAGTAGAGACTGCAACACTAAATTCCTTATAGGGTGAGTTCACAATTTTGCGGTCTCCAGGAGTTACATTCTGCTACCACAACAACAATTCTTCTGTTTTTTTCTTCAACACCCATCCTTTTATCTAACTCTGTTGAAGCTTAATGGAGATAAATAAATAACAAACTACCTTAAGTTGATGACATGATGGTTAACCTTAAAATGCACATATCTCCTTTTCTGAAAATTGGCATGGACTAACACGAATCAGTAGGAAAGTTGCTAAATTATTTTTTAGCATTGATGTTATCATAAACAAAGTCGTGTGAGATCATATGAATGGATTGTTGGTGTTCTGTGGTAATAGGAAGTTCTACTTTAAATTTTACGGGCTAGCTTCATGTTACCTCAATCGGACATAGAAGACGGTCTCCATGTTCTAAGGTATGAAACTTACATTTAATATGTCTCTCATATTTCTTGATTTTGGTGTCTCTGCATTATGAGATAATATAATGTATCACATGAAAATTGACGAGGGTCATAGATGTCTACCATGTATTGTTTGCATCAGACGTTTTATGTTGAGCTTTAGTGGTGGAGTAGCAGTTCTATTCTGAATTTATTGCCTTTAAGCTTTCATGCTCTGGAATTCTGTAGATCAGGTGAACCTCAATAGGGATCCTCTCTTTTCCCGTGACACATTTCTTTTTTTGAGGCAGTCTCTTTTTCTCAATCTGACCATTTATATCTACTGATTGTTGAACCCCAGAAAAAAAACAGAAAAATATCTCTTGATTGTGTTCGTTATGTCCAGTAGTTTAACATTTTTAGAGCTTCGCCTTTATGCACTCTAAGCTAACATAATATTATGTGTTAATTACTGCCACCGTCTTATTGGTTCAGTGGGAGCATTCTTCGTTTGCCTGCGTGATTATCCCATTTTCTCACATTTGTTTACTTTTTCACCATATTCTTGTTGCTACTTTTATTTTGGTCTCATGTTTTCATATGCATTAGTTAGGATCTGGTGGTTTATACTGATATGATATTGTAGCTCTCTTGGGATGAGGTTCATTATTTTGACTGTAGTTGATTTATATTTTCTGTTAGTAGAATTCAAATATATTACTAAGTTGAGTTGTAAATTGGAGTTATGGAACTACTGAATCCTGGAACATATATTCTTGTGGAAATATGCTTACTCTTCAATATATATTTTAGGAATATACTAAGATATATGAGATACAAATTCATTACAAATACATAAAACTCTACGCAAGAACACTAGCCAAATATCAATATTCATGTTTTCAGTAATAGGAATCTCTATATCTTGACAACAAGACACACTTCTCTGTTACGACTACAATTGTTTGGCTCTGCAATTAGTTTCAACAAACCTGCACATTAACTTAAGATGTTATCTTCCAATCGCTTAAATATCTCTCAAATTAGTAGCTCTTGCCTCTTGATTCCCCCAAAGAAAACCATTGATGATGCACCACTTCGACAATGTGACGGGAGTGCAGCAAACGAAATCATTATCAAATCTGGATAGGCTATAGGCAAGGCAAGTTCTTAAGTAATTGAATCTATTCTCCAGATTCGGGTCCCTTTGGAGGATGTGGAGTAGGCCGGGAAAGATGTAGCAACATTGTATATGGAAGAGCCTATAGGTGAAAACAATATATTTCATAAGCTTAGTTTCTTTAATCATCTGACCAATACATTTGCGTAATCATGTGACCAAGGAAAATATAGAAATTTTTCCTTGTAAGATGATGCTGCCATAACATGATTATACATAATAAGAGTCGCACTATAATATCATCATGTAACTATTGTACTTTTTTAGGTTTGTATTGTGGTTATGATTCTTTACATTTATCTTATGTTTACATATCTAACACCATCAGGTGTTTGAAGTAGTCCAGCTATTAAAAAGTTAAAATTTCTTTTGCATTGTTGAAACTTGAGTAGAAAAAAATCAATTTTATATTACTTTTAAGTTCTTCCATATTGGTTCCCTTAAGTTAAATTTAGTTATTTTTACAATTGAAAAATGCATATTTTGCTTGCTATCACTAAAAATAGATTGAGTGTCCGAGAAAAAAAAGAAGAAATGAAGAAGAATATGGAAAAGTGATCTTGGCTAAAGGGTATTAACAGGACAAGCTTTACAAAGAATTTAATGGTAAGTTGTTTCTAGCATACACAAGGAATCGTCTATATGGTTTATTTTATGCTCTCTATAAATATGAAGGTGTTATGTAGTGGGCTAAAGAATGATTTAGTTTTTGATGATGTATTGCCGCATCTCTTTTATAATATATTAGTTGCCTCTATATTTAATGAAAACTCATTAGATGTTAAAGTATTTGTTAGAACATAAAACCAGTGAACATTAACTCCTACAGTAGTGTTATTTTTCGAGTCTTCTAGGCTATTTCACATGTCTTTAAAATGTTCCCTAAGTTCCAATAGTTGTAAAATATTCGATTTGATGAATAAGAAAAGGAAAATAGAGATTTTAATGCATTTTATTCCTAAAAGAAGTTCCTTCTTTCAATTGTGACAGTCTCTTCAAGTACTAATATTATTGACAGAAAGAACAAGGTGAGACACTTGACTATATTTGATCTCATGATAAATGAGAAGAACTAACAATGAAATTCATTGTAGATGGTGTATTTTTTAAACAAAGAATGTAGGTAAAGTGACATACCGCAGACACG
>NW_006239301.1:526998-555925 GCF_000226075.1 Solanum tuberosum | reverse complement strand
TTTGGTTGTTATGACATTTTCAATTCGAATAATTTCACAAGCAAGTTGCCAAAGGTAGTTACACAAATGGATCTGTGATTGTGATTTATGTGAAATGCATTTGCACTATTTTTTTAATGAGGATTTACCGAGTCTTCTTCATAGTAGTGTTTGATTTGAGTAATGTGAACACAATATTAAGGAAGATGATAAAGTTTATACTGTTACCAATTAAGGTTTGCTTAATTTTGCTTCAGGTTCTTTGTTAAAATCTAAGCTTGTGACAGCATTGCAAGGAGGACTTTTGAATGGATGGATTTTTCTTTGCATCAACTATAGAAGATTTATTTACTTTTCAAGTTCCTCTTTATTTAACTGGAACTACAGTGATTACAAAATTCCTTTTTTATATGTTATGTATTATCGTAATGACAATTAAAATGTTTTTGATACAAGTGTAGATGAATAATGACACGATAGACAAACCAAAACTCAAAAGTCACTTTTTTTGCATTGGAAATTAAAAAATGTTCAAAAATACACAAATATACGTGTTGGGCCCGTGCTGGCACGGGCCATGCCCATCTAGTCTTCTTATCTTCTTCTTTCTTATGTATAAGCCAACAAGAGTTGGACCAACTCTGCAGTAAGAACTTGTACAAAAAGCAGTGTATATTGTACAGTAAATTTAGCTTAGCATGTACACTTTCATAATAAAACAATAAAATGTATGAATAAATAGGACAGCTGGCCTCACGATGCTTATAGGAACTTGTGACATCTGTTGTTTCTCTATGATATATATAATATATATATATTCCTTATGTATAAGCCAACAAGAGTTGGACCAAACTCTGCAGTAAGAACTTGTACAAAAAGCCAGTGTATATTGTACAGTAAATTTAGCTTAGCATGTACACTTTCATAATAAACAATAAAATGTATGAATAAATAGGACAGCTGGCCTCACGATGCTTATAGGAACTTGTGACATCTGTTGTTTCTCTATGATATATAATATATATATATATATATATCCTATTCCTTTTCATTTATCTTTGTCCCAGCTTGAACAAAAATTGTTCTGCAAAATGAAAGGCCCCATCTGAAATTTCCAGTGGAACTTTAGCTACCCTAGGTATGCTTTCCTCTTGCCTTCTTTCTTTCTTCTCATTTTAGTTTTTAATTTGCTTTACCTTAATTCTTTCAATCACTCATGTTTAATAGTTTTCTTTTGTTGTCATAGCGCACTTCTTTCCCGAGATTTAGTTTTGTTTTCTTTCTTTTGGTTTTAGGTCACCTTTTGTCAATTTTTCATTTGATGGGTTTGAATTTGTTTTTCCAATTTTGGTGTTTGGGTTGTGTTAACGTTGCATGCACTGAATTTAAACTTGATTGGATGTTGTTATTGCTGTCGTTCTCTCCTCCATTTCTCCGTCGTCCCCTATTTGCAGCTTTGTATTTCAATTATTTTTGTTTTCTTTGTTATTGAAATGTAGTATTTCTTCAGCTTTGTTCTTGATGTGACTATTTTTTCAGTTTGTTATTTTTTCATATAGGCCTTTGCATGTACTTCGACAAGAAAGGGAAGAAAAGAAATTGAAAATTCTGTTATTTTGATATTGGAAACATCTTAATTCCAAAATTCCAAGCATTTTCAGGTACATCGATCTTAATTCTGATATTTTTCTCTTCAGACAGAAACACTTTTAACTAAAATGGTGGGGGATAATGCACAAGTAGCCCTCAACCTATGCCTGAAATCTCAAAGACATACTTATACTATACTAATGTCCTATTACCCGAAATTATTTTATAAATAATTTTCTATCCCTTTTCGGCCTACGTGACATTATCTTTTGGGCCCAACACGTGTTGGTTGATAGTGCCACGTAGTCCGAAAAAGGGTAGAAAATTATTTATAAAATAAATTCGGGGTAATAGGACCTTAGTATAGTATAAGTGTGTCTCTGAGATTTCGAAATAGGATCTAAAACCAAAAAAAGACTTACGAAGTCCAGCAGATTTCACCGCTCATTGAAGAAGATGATGAGAAAGTGAGAGGAAAAAATGAGATCGGAAAAAGCAAAGTGAAAGAGGGAAAAAGGGCAGAAAGATGGAGAGAGAAAAGTGAAGGTTGAAATACACTTGTTAAACAAATAGATCATCAAAATTTTAAAAGTGCCAAAGAACTCGCAGTTCAAAAAAGTCAACACTATAAAGGAATCGAAATAAAATCTCTCAAAATTTGAGTGCAAGAAGATAAATCAAAGGAATAAAGGACAGAATTCAAAGTCATATAAAATAGTGGAAAAAGCATGAGAAAATAAAGAGGCAAAATAGTTTATTTCGTTTCTCATGAAACCAATTAGCATTCAAATACTCAAGTGTGGAGATGCATTTATGTAAGTATATATTGAAAACTCTCATTTTTAATTTATGATGTGTAAACAAGACGAGTAGACGAAGAGCTCAAAGGAATGAAGTTAAAAATACATCTATATCCCTATTGCTGCAGAGTTTTTTCATCAGGCCAAGAAGATTACTAATTTTCTTTTATTATTTTCCTGATATCGTATTTTTTGATTTTACTGTCTTATATTTGACTATTGTTTATCTATTTTTTCACTACTGTATTTACTTAACATATATGATTCGTGATATGCTTTTATACTTTTGAGTTAATGATTTATCGAATAAGAAGAAAGGCTCAAATCTAGATACATAAAGAAGTCTAAAAGAAAAATAAAATCAAAGGTGTTATTTTTAGAGAAATTCAGAATTATACCTCCATTTGGAAACATGATCAACCTTTTTAACTTCAAATGGTAAGAGGCTATGAAAAATGGATATAAATTAATAACAATGAGAAAAGTACTAATTTATCAACAACAAAAAAAAGGGTCCATTACCAGCGGAGTACTCTCATGGCATAATCCATCATCTTCAAAATATTACCAAGGAATTGATTAAAATAATAATATTAATTAAATGTGTCGAGACCTGAGAACTGATCTTATAAAAGGGCTACTGGCTACTATTGTGGCCAACCTTTAAGTCAGTAGTTCAATCTAGACTACAATTGACATTTTCTTCTTCAAAGTTTCATAAATTATTTGACCATTAAGGATTTTAATAGGAGACGGAAACACCCTTTGAAGGAATCAAAAAGACAGAATCGAAGTTTGAGGGTGAGGGAGATGAACGGCAATCTTGGAATTATGGGTCTGTTTTCATAAATTATTTCCCAAAATGATGAGCTGTTAAATTTTCCTTATTTTCATAGCCCCGTGTGGGAAGCGCAATATTCCTCCCTCTTCGGTTTATTGAACGTATATACACTCAAACAGTTGCTGCATATAAGGGAAATTCTTTGAAAGCACATAATATATAGCTCTATTGGCACTTGGACCCGTAATTTACATTATCAAGTTACTGGTTTAATTTCCCTGTTGGAAATGCAGCTGAATCCTAATGTTGAATGTTAATCGGTAAGCACATAATATATAGCTCTACAGGCACTTGAGCCCGCACATGCAAGTAAATTTACATTATCAAGTTGTTGATTTAATTTTCCCGTTGGATATGAAGTTGAATCCAAATGTTGAATGCTAACGGGTGCAGATTAACACAAGCTATAATGTACCTATATGATAAGTGAGGTTTTCACCAGTTGTTCTGCTCTCTCTACTCTTTTTCCCAATTTCATATATGTAATTTTCCTTTGCTTTGGGTAAATTGAGCACCAATACCTGTACTTTAATCCCCAATTTGGGTTACTTTTGAAATGTTTTCAGCGGCTATATATAAATCCATGTTCTGACGGAGGAAGGTTTGATCTTAGAAAATGCATTTCTATACCTTTTCTTTTTTAATGAGGAGAAATGCGTGAAAATGAGAAGTTACATGCGGGTCTGTTTACAAAGCAATAAAACAATAAAGAAATGGAAGTGATATTGATCAAATTGCATTATCACTTGGTATTCTCTCCAATTTTTTAATAAGATTTCGAGATATTGCATCAATTCAACATTATTATTCATTTCTGGTGCGACAGCTCTCTCTGTTAGTTCGGTGCATCTACCAGTGATAATGGTCAAATGGGTCAATTTGCTGATCTCCACAACCAACTCCACAAGAATGTTGGAAAGAAATAAAGATATTTCAAGTCTTTGAGAAGGTAAATGTTATTTTTTGGTGTGTCAAAACAAGGAAGTCATATTTGTTGCTTCAGAAATTTCGCCGCTTTTGTTTATTTGTTTTTGGTGTGTCAAAACAGTCGGATGGCATAAATAATGTTACGAATGGTTGCAAAATACTTCCAATGTTATGCATTTTTTTTTTCAAGAGATGATTCAGTATGAAGTAATATATGTTTTGTTTCAGGTGATGGAAGAAAAATAGTATCTGGCATGGCACGACAATTGAAGGAGTCACATACTTCTATTTTGTAGCATCACGGCATCTATTTGGTACCGTTTGATGTTTTATTCTCTTTCAGTTGGCTCTCTCTTTTTGATCAGATGTCTAATTTAATTGTCAAACCTTGCTTAATTTATATGTTGCCACATATAGTTGTAATTTTATCTGTGAGTAGATATTTGGAGTCCATTTATGATTTATATATAATTTAGCAGCTTATGATGCTCCATTTTGATTATATTATTGATCATATCCCGCAGGTTCACAAAAGACATTATGACCAACAAAAAATTGTTTGAGTATTAAAATAAACTCCAGAGAATTCCGAGGTCTCTCATCTGATGTTAGAACTTCATGTGGCCAATTCAAAGGTACTTCCTGAGCTATTAAATTCAAGGAGTAGTTCTTCAACCTCTATTTCTTTTCCTTCCTTGGCGATTTCATTTGGTTGCATTGCGACTTTGGGTCCCATGTTGGATTCCAAATATGACTTGAAGAACGACCCAAGCAGCTATGCCTGCAAGGTGTTCGCTGAAATGCCCGATAAGAAAATTGACATGGAAGTCGAACATCCAGTGATAAATGATTCAGCAAATTCAGCATCCCATATGTTTGATGAAATTTTTCAAACGATTTCTGCATTTAAGGGAGAGTACGGTGACCTTATCATGTTTGATAATAGTTGTCTTGCACTACCTTGTTTGCCTTCGATTTTTAGTTGCACCCAACTTATGGGAAGATCTATATTTTATTACTTCAGGGAATTCGGTCATGCTAACCTCCCATTATCGTTGTATCGATTTCCAGCTGATCAATTTGGGTTCAGCTTTCCGTTTGATCCTGGTTCTAGTTTGCTCCCTGTATTTCTTGGTGTTGCAAACTATTATTCACGCATGGGTGTGGATGATTTCAAGGAGCTTATTAGGATAATCACATGTCATATCAACTCCATTTCCAATGCTCACTGTATTTTGCCTCAATTCCCATTTGATCCTGGTGCGAATCTATTCATTATATCCCCTGGTGGGTGCTTACAAGTTTTTACATTGCAACTTGAGGCATCTAATTGGGATCTAGCAATATGTTCCATGTCCATGGCTCTAATAGAGTTGACAGCAAAGCTGAGTGTATTTCCTTGGAGAAAGACACTCTTTGTTTTGCTCGTTGCAATGTCAAGGTATTATGATGACGATCTTTGGACACCATTTGATAGTGCAGATACATTGCAGCTGCAACGCCTTATATCACTAAGGTTTGACCCAATGCGTGGGGCAAATGCAATTTCTTCCTGTTTTTTAGTCTCTAGAGTGATCATGTCAGAAGCGGAACTTGACAATTATGGACAGCTCTGTTTCAGTTTGCTGCTCTTGATTGTGGTAAAAAAAGTGTTTCAACAGCAACTCGACTTCAAAGTGCTTACAACGTGTTCTCCTGAGATGGTTGAATTGCTTAATGATTATTAGATTAGATATTTTAGAAATCCAACCAGTGACGTCTTTGATGATGCACTAGTCGTTGCTCTGTATCATAATATTCTAGATGTTGCTGGCCAAATTTACAGAGAAGGAAGTGCACAAATCCTTCCTGGGATGAACACATCCTAGTCTGCATTTGGAATCTGTCCAAATTGGTGGTTTCAATTAATGACACTAAGAATGTGGATACACCATTTGTGTCTCAACATGAGGCGGCCTATTCAAGAAATTGTGTAGGTTGGGTCATTGACATGTCTCTTCATAGGGATATAACTAGCTTTCTGATTCCTTTAGCTAACAAGGAATACATAGTAACAAAGGGCTATATTGCACCAAAAGGGCATACGAAGTTGCTAGTGAGTGTTATATCACATATCTACGATGTTGAGATTATGTTATTTGAGTCACTTTATCTCCTAAAAGCTGAAGGTTGGAGTCTCCCTGTGATAATTTGGAGCACTGTACTGCTCATTGGTAAAGTTGTAAGAGAACTGCCTACACCTGCTTCTAACTTGCTGATGTTAGTATGTATAGCTTCCTTAATAGCTCCAATGAGAATCCTCACAATGATATCAATTTTGTACTACTTGAACCTTGAGGACAAGGTTCTTATTGGGGCCGAAGGTATTGTTATGAATGGGCCTAGACCAGTATTGACAAAGCAGCCCAAAAACTGGATTAAGTGGCTATGTGTGGGATCCGGGTTGATAAATAGAGACTTGGAGAGCAAAATAGGTTTATGAAAATTGTTGAGAAAAATGTCTAGTCCTCTCATCCCCTTTCTCTGAGTTCACTTCTCATCCCTTTCTTCTTAGTGTGTTCTTCAATTCCCTTTTAGTTCTTAAATTCCTTTGTAATTTCAATTACGAGTTTGTGAATAAATTTATCGGTTGTTTGAATTTGAATTGTGTTGGTTTTGCTATTGGGTTTTTTACACATTCATATCTCCGTTGATGCGACCTTGAATCACCGGTGACCACCGCCCGCCGAATCCACCCAGAAATCACCCACAAAGCCACCTTATCCCTTTTAAGTTTGATCCATTTATACTAACTCAAAATATTATTTGTTCTCAAACTCTCTATATTTGGAAAACGATTCATGGAGCTATGGATTCTTCAATATTTAATTTGTTTTTGGTAGACACAATAACATTCCTTTTCTCTTCTGCGTTCCTCTCTCTTGCTTGATCAGTTCCTCCATGGCGACCAAGGTAAAGCACTAAATTTTTACTTCGATTTCTAACTAGCCTCTAACACTTACTTCTTCATGTTCTTTTATTTGTTCATGCATAAGTTTTTTTGGTTTCAGGTCTCCTTTTGTCGATTAACCATTCGATTAACTTGATTTTTGTTTCAATTTTTCTGCTTTATTTAGTGATTGGGTTGTATTGTTGTTGCATGCACTGAATTCATGTTTCATGGGTTGTTTACAAGGGTTGCCGGTCCTTTTGCTCTCCTCATTCTCTCCATCTTCCCTTATTTACAACTTATTCTTTCAATAATTGTTTTTCCCTTTATTCTTGGTTATTGAAATTTTTAGGATTTCTTTTGTCGATTTATTACTTGCAGATGTGGGCATTTGCATTTACTTTGAGGAGAAAGTAAAGTTGATGAAACTTCATACCCAGAAACCTCTCAGTTTCTCAGAGAAATTGTTATATAGCAGGTACACCTAGCTTAATTCAATATTAAAAGAATATCAAAATAAAAGTACGCTACTATGTGTAATTGTGTTTGATGTATATAATGTTGATTATTTTCTGATGAATATTGTTCTTTTCTTTTTTACTCGTGGTGATTTGTTATTTGGTCACATTTCTGTTTTTACTTTTTCGATTGGTAGTAGTCCATTTGAGTTTAATGTGTTCATATGAAGTCGAAGATCTCATTCTTAAAAAAATAATTAACATTCTCATAAAAATATGAAGTTGAAGATCTATTTCCTAACAAAAAACCTTTTAGTTTGAATATGAAACTCTACAGAATTATGAAGTTTTGATTTTAGTAATTTTATTATTTCTTTAAGGGAAATTATCATACATATGGGTATAATCTTTCTTCCTCTTTATCAATACTGTCTCGAACCAATCATACATTTATATTCTTTTCCATCTGGATTTGATTTGGAAATTTGAACTATAATTGCATGACAAATTTGTGATTGATTTAATTGTTTGAGTTTTTTAATGTGATTATAAATGTTGATAATGAAGCTCTTAATAACTGTGCTATAATTTGTTCGGCCACATCAATCGATCATTACTTTGAGGTGGAGTTTGTATAGTGTTCATTGTTGGAGACTTGAGTTTCAACAACTTGGTGGTGAGCTTGTCGAAAGTCTATTAAATTTGAAGGGCATGTAAAGTAGAACGACATGAAGATACTAATAAGTACATATATATAAAGAAAAATGTTTCTTTGCATCTCTGTATCACTACATTACTCTTACTATGTGAGTGCCAATGGTCCATCGATCTCTTCAGTAGCCTTTCCAAAAATGCTCAAGCCCTTTTCTTTCATTCGAAAAAAAGCAGAAAGTAGCCTCAATTAAAAAACAGTCTTGCATGTTAGATACCTGAACAGAAAAATAAGGTTCATTCTTTTGGCGATCTCTTTTCAATTTATATCCAGTGAAAATTACATATTCTTGACATGTAATGCAAATATTAGTTGATTTGCTATATATATATATATAGACGTACAAAATTACTACATATTAAGATTTTTTTTATATGTCCATTTTAGTATTAACTTTCACGTCTTCCTATGTTAACTTTGTCTTAACCTTCATGACTTCCCCTTTAATATATATCTACATCTATGTATATATAAAGAAAAATGGAAGAAGATGAACTCCACATTTCTTTAAATTTCTGTTATATAGAAATCTGGAAAAAAGATCCCATGTTTATTATGTGTGCTTATTGACGATGGCCTCGGTCATCTTTATTTTCTTCACAAATCATCTGCTTGGTAAACCATATATCACTTCTTGAATTTTTTTTGTTTCGATTTTTACATGATAGTTGCTTTCATTCTATTTTACTTCCTTCCTATTCATGATTTGTTGATCTTGGTTCTTTTATAGATGTGAGTCATTGTGTTCAATTTATTTGACAAATTTTATATTTGATTTATCTTTCATTCCATCCATAAATTTTCATCTCAGGAGAAATTTGAATTAAGCTATAATAGATGATCGACTTTGAATACTCCCCTATGTTGAGGATTTAATTATACTTTTTAAATTTATTTTCCTTTTGTGGTGGTTCTTAATTATTTGTTTTCAGTTGTAATTTGTGCAATAGTATTGGGTGGATAAGATCTTTCATTTTCAACTTTGTCTTATTGACTGTTCGAGAGAAATGAGATAAAATTCTTACTACACTAATTTTAATGAATTCATATAAATCCAACAATTGTATATATCTATCATAATATGAAGCTTGGATTTGATCATATTTGTGGAAGATATATATGCAAGTTAACTGAAGAATCTGCACAATATAGGTTGAAGAAGCCAAGTCCAATATCAATTTTGTTGTGGATTATGTGAGTTGTTCGACTTTTAATTTCTCACTACATGTATGCTGATTACTAAATTATTCCGAAGTTAGTTGATGTTTTCTTTCTACATGAACACATGCAAAATTTCTGATTATTGCAGATAGATTTGGCACACCTATATTGGAACAATACAATATGATGAACATGGTTATAAAGGAGCAACAAATATTTCACTATGTCAACTGCTTCAGAACTTGAGCTAATAAAGCATACAATGATGTTCAAGTTAGTACTTATGTGAATCATGTTGTCTTTACTTCTAATTTATGCTTGACATTATAATCTATTTTTTAACCGAGAAACTTGCATATTTTTAAAAGGTGAGAAAATTTCATGCTTGGTAGAGTTGAAGTGAAACTACTTATAAAAATGACCTGTCTTGATGCTGAAGATAAAAGAGTACTACAAAGAGAGAATTGGTGTAGAGTCAGTTGGCCGAAGACTATTAGTAGGTTTTGATTATATTAGCAGGTTAATAAGTTATATATTGACTCTTTCACAGTAATGGATTGGCCGAATTCAAGTTTTGCTTCACCTACCATTTGTATTATGTTTTTGTATTTGTTTTGTCTATTTTAATGCTTGCATGTTTCTTCGTTTTTATTTTTGAACTATGTTAAAATATTTTTTTGAAACTGTTAATGCTTATATGATTTACCATTCATATTATCATATATTAAGTTTAGAAGAATGAAAATAAAGCTCTTCCTCATTGGACATTGTATTTAGTTGTGCTGAAAGCTAAAATGTTGTTGTAATGGGAAATCAAGTCGAGATTATGCAGGTGTCACGCCCCGAGCCTACACCCTGGGAGAGACTGACATTCGAGAACCATTGTTGGCCCCAAGCGAACCATTGACCTGACTTAACTTATAGCGGAAGTCTTAAATACGAGAAGAACAGTCTCAAAGGATAACTCATGCAATAACTTAAAGAAATATTAGACTAGTCAAAATGGCAACTCAAGTCTCATAGCAAAACATCTGAAATACAAGATTAAAGAACTCATAACTAATTATCTATGAAGCCTCTAAATACTAAGAGGAATGTCGGGACAAGACCCGCGATCATCCTAACAACTGAAATACTCGAAAACAATGTAAAAGGAGTCCTCCGGAAAGAAAGGAGGCTCATCAACTGACTCTGAGTGCTCAACTGGATCAACGGAGGTGCTGGATGCTAATCCTAGTTATATTTGCATCATTAAAAGATGCAGGTCAAATGACATCAGTACATTGAATGTATGAGCATGCGAGAGGAAAACTAAACATGACATAAGCTTGAAAGTATCTGAAAAGAACACTTACTTTAGCTTTACTTAACTCATGAATACTCAACTCAAATGCAAAGTAAAAACAACAATAAAGGTACAGTTTATACAAAACATTTAAAACAGTAGATGACAACTCAATGTATTTAAGAAATACAATAACAACTCAGTTTACATATAAAGTAATATAATATTGTGGGAGTTTCTCAAACAGACAACCATCACTATAAGTTAAAGTGATAATACGTCGACTCATGTACATTTTCAGAACTGTCCTATACCTTGCCATGATATAGAACGCCTCAACTAAGTGGATCCACTAGTCTATGCTAAAAAGCACTAAGGTGTCATCTAAGAAGTATGACCCTTTCTACCCACGATGACTACATGGTTTATGTTGACTTGAGTTATTATGAACTCATCCCCATATCGGTGCTCAATACTACTCCCAAAATATACTCAGATCATATGTTTTAAAAACAAAACTCTTTCTGTGATTTGAGATAATTACTCAAAAATTAGTTTAAAAGCTCTCTTGGAAATCGATGTTTCCTTTCTTGTTTAAATGTGAAAACATTTCAACTCTTGGGAATACTTAGTTTCTGTATAATCTTTTGAAGAAATGAACTTTACTCTTACTCTTTACTCAACTCAAAATTCAAGCCTTAAAACAAAGTTAAAATATTTGTAAAAGACTTTTGGAAGACTCTATGAACTTCTTTTGACTTGACTCTTAACTTTTCTTGAATTGAATTATGAATTAAAGGCTCATAATCTTATGTTTATGGATGATTTCATGATGTTTAGATGTACCTTAGATTGTAGAAATCAACTAGAAAACTTAGGTACGTTTGCTAGGGAACTCAAACGGAAAGAAGTGGGAAAAGGTGGAAAAACTAGCGTCCCTGCGCTCTGAGTGGCATGGGGAGCTAGGAGGGAAACTTCAGAAGTTGGGTTGGGGTGATCTAGCTGGTGCAGAGCCCCAGGGCCCAAACATCAGAAGTCCCCTTTGGGGCACTCTGAGAGGCGCGGTACCCCAGCCCTCTCCCCAGATTTTTGACGAATGTTCTTGCTCGTTTTCAACTCTAAACCCTCTAGATTCGATTGGTTCTTTTCCCAAACACTTAGATTCGACTATATCACCAATATATGAAGGAATCTACTCAAAATCACACCTAATTTCATGAATCAAACTCAAGAAAATGTCTCAACAACTTCAACAACAAGAACCTACAAGAACTTAAACAAATTTCATCAAGAACTCATAATCTTTTCTTTCAAGAACACAATTACGCTGAATTGAATCATGATTGTCACATGGGTGAACTAACCCAATGCTATGTGATCTAACATACCTCGTAGGATTGAATCCTTGGCGAAATCTACAATCAAAATCGCAAGAACTTGACGAATCTTGAACTTTTTTTCTCCTTTCTCTTTTTTTCTCTTTTCTCCAAGCCCTAGAGTGTTTTGGTAAATGCGTAAACTGATATAATTCTAATTAGACCTCAATTAAACTCCTAAAAATGACATTAATTAATTGGGTATGGAAAAAGACCCAAAATACCCTTCCAAATTCGGTTTTGACTTTCCTTATCTAGACAGCCCAACTTCAAATGGGCATATCTCATTCATACGAACTCAAAATTGAGCAAAATCAGTGGCGTTGGAAATATAATTCAAAGATCTTTCCTACGGTATCTTGAGCATACCTAAATCATCGTGAGCTAGGAGTTATGGTCGTTTGAAGTTGACCCAAAACTCAAACTTGACATAACTTAACCAATTTTCCAAAATTTTCATTCTTTCCAAAAGTGACTCTTTCTAATTCTAGCTCTTTCTAGTTATTTCAAATAGCGAGGTGTTACAATATCTTCCCGTTGGAAATATTCGTCCACGAATGAGATTACTCTCAGTAGGCTAAGGGTGTAACATCTAACATACGACTCAAACACCCAACAAACAAATTTAACACATCAAGTATATAAATTAAAGAGTACTAAGAAGAGAATCAATACCTTGATCTGGAATTTCTCCGGGCTCGAAGAGATGTGGATATCTCTTCTGCATATCCTCCTCATCTTCCCAAGTAGCTTTCTCAACAAATTGGTTTCTCCAAAGAACCTTGACTGATGCTATTTCATTGGTCCTCAACTTGCGAACCTGACGGTCTAGAAACTGAGGAATCTCCTCATAAGATAAGCTATCCTTGATACCAATATTTTCAGTTGGTATGATAAGTGAAGGATCGCCCATGCATTTCTTCAACATGGAGATGCGAAATATCGGATGGACCGCTGCTAACTCTTGGGGTAGCTCTAACTCATAAGCTACATTACCAACCCTTTTGGATATTCTGTAAGGGCCAATATACCAGGGACTAAGCTTCCCCTTCTTACCGAATCTCATAACACCCTTCATGGGTGAAACTTTCAAGTATACCCAATCATCTACTTCAAACTCTAACTCCCTTCTCCTAACAGCAGTGTAGGATTTCTGATGACTCTGCATTGTTGTCAACCTCTCTTGAATGACTTTCACATTCTCCATAGTTTGGTGAACTAAGTCTGGTCCTATCAAACTATCTTCACCAACTTCAAACCATCCAATAAGAGATCTGCATCTTCTCCCATAAAGAGCTTCATACAGAGCCATCTGGATGCTAGAGTAGTAACTATTGTTGTAAGCAAATTCAATGAGAGGTAGGTGCTCATCCCAATAACCTTTGAAATCAATCACACAGGCCCTCACCATCTGTCTGATGATGAAAAGCAGTACTCAAGTTCACCCTTAAACCCAAGCCTTTCTGAAAAGATTTCCAAAATTGTGCAGTAAATTTTTCTCCTCTGTCTGAAATAATGGATACCGATACCCCATGAAGTCTGACTACCTCTCGAATATACAATTTAGCATAATCTTCTGCTGAATGAGTAGTCTTTACCGGCAAAAAGTGGACTTATTTCATCATTCTATCAACAATCACCCAAATAGAATCATGCTGCCTGCAAGACCTTGGTAAACCCGTTATGAAATCTATATTGATCATCTCCCACTTCCGTTTCGGAATTTCTATATTCTGAGCCATACCATCGGGCCTTTGGTCCTCTACTTTAACTTGTTGGCAATTCAGGCACTTAGCAACAAACTCTACAATGCCCTTTTTCATACTACTCCACCAATATACCTCTCTCAAGTCACGATACATCTTTGTGGAACCCGAATGGATAGAATATCTGGAGCTATGAGCTTCCTTCTCTTGGAGTTCATCCACCTTTGGTACACATAATCTACCTTGATACCTCAACACACCATCTCCCCCTTGTTCAAAAGCCAATACGTTTTTCTTATGAACATTTGCCTTTAATTTAAGAAAAATGAGATCTTGGTCTTGCTTCTCTTTTACTTCTGACACTAATGATGATTCAGCCTCATTCATTACCACTACTCCTCCTTCTGTGGAATTTATTAGTCGAACTCCTAATCGTGCAAGTCTATGCACATCTTTTGCCAACTTTTTCTTATCTTCCTCAAAATTGGGGGTACTACCCATAGACAACCTACTCAAGGCATCAACAACAACATTAGCCTTACCTGGGTGATAAAGAATACTCATGTCATAATGTTTGAGTAACTCTAACCACCTTCTCTTTCTGACTAAACGCATACTGAAGACTCTTGTGATCAGTGAATATATCAACATGAACACCATACAAATAATGACGCCATATTTTTAAAGTAAATACTACGGCAACCAATACTAGGTCATGAGTTGGATAATTCTTCTCGTGAATCTTAAGTTTTCTGGCGGCATAAGCTATGACTTTGCCATTCTGCATTAACACACAACCCAAACCAACTCTAGACGCATCACAATATACGACAAAACCTTGAGTACCTTCTAGTAAGGTCAATACTGGGGCAATAGTCAACCTCTTTTTCAATTCCTGAAAGCTTTTCTCACAAGCTTCATACCATTGAAACTTCACTGTTTTCTGAGTTAGCTTGGTCAAAGGAGATGAAATAGATCAGAATCTCTCTACGAATCTTCTATAATATCCAGCCAACCCCAAGAAACTCCTAATATCAGTTGGAGATGTGGGTCTAGGCCAAAACTGCACTACCTCTATTTTCTAGGTATCAACTCTAATCCCATCACCGGAAACAATGTGGCCTAAGAATGCCACAGGCTCAAGCCAAAAACTCACACTTAGAAAACTTGGCATACAACTCTCTATCCTTTTAGAGTTTTGGAGAACTATTATAAGATGTCTAGCATGATCTTTCTCATTTCTTGAATAGATCAGAATGTCATCAATGAACACGATGACAAACATATCTAAATAAGGCTTGAATACTCTATTTATAAGGTCCATGAATGTTGCAGGTGCATTCGTCAAACCAAAGGACATAACTAGGAACTCATTATGACCATAACGGGTCCTGAATGCTGTCTTTGGAATGGCTCATTCCCTTGCCCTCAATTGATGACAGCCTGCTTTGAGGTCTATCTTAGAGAAACAGGTAGCACCCTGAAGTTGATAAAAAAGATCATCAATCCTCGGAAGAGGATACTTATTCTTGATGGTAACTTTGTTCAACTGGTGGTAGTCTATACACATTCTAAGGGAACCATCTTTCTTTCTCACAAATAAGATCGGATTGCCCTAAGGTGAGACACTTGGTCGAATAAAGCCCTTATCAAGGAGATCTTTCAACTGTTTTTTAGCTCTTTCAACTCTGCTGGAGCCATTATATATGGCGGAATAGATATAGGACGAGTATATGGAAGTAGGTCTATACCGAAGTCTATCTCTTTCTCATGAGGGACTCCGGGTAGATAATCAGGAAAGATTTTTGGAAACTCACTCACAACTGGAACTGAGTCAACATGAGGTATCTCAACATTAGAGTCATTAACTCGGACTAAGTGATAGAAACTAACTTTCTTTCCTTAAGGTACGAAATAAAATGACCCTTAGGCATTGCTGAACTACTACTCCACTATATAACTGGCTCATTAGAAAACTGTAACTTGACAACTCCAGTTCTATAATCGATGGAGGCATAACAGGCATGAAGACAATCCATACCAAGAATGACATCAAAATCAACCATGTCTAACTCAACTAAATGGTGTTCTTGTGATTGACGGAAATGGTACAATCACGATAGACCCGCTCAGATAGAATAAACTCCCCTACAGGTGTAGAAACACAAAAGGGCTCACAAAGTTTCTCAGGATGAAAATCAAATTTCATCGCAACATAAGGAGTCACAAAAGATAAACTCGCTCTTGGGTCTATCAAAGCATAAACATTAAGAGTAAAAACTTTGATCATACCAGTGACAACATCTGGAGAATTCTCTTGCTCTTGGCGACTCGTGATAGCATATCAGCGGTTTGCTCCTCCGCCTGCCCCTGAAGTAGCTCCTCTAGATGCAGCTTTGTCTGGTGGAGCAACTGATGAAGATTGGGCTCTATTTCCCTGATTCCCGTTACCTTGCCGGTTCTAAAGGCACTCTTTAATGAAGTGACCCTCTTGACCACACTTGAAACAATCAGTGAAAAAATCACGACACTTACCTGGGTGGTTCCTACCACACTTAGCACATGCATGAGCCCAATTACCTCCTTGTGCCACACTACCCTGAGACTGCGCTGATCTAGCTCTGAAGTTCTGCGAATTCTGACTATTATACTCATTTTTGTTTCTGGGTAAAGGTGCACTAGTAGATGATAGAGTAGGTCCCTTTTGCTTTTGCTGAAAGGAACAACGGTTTACATTACTCTTTTGATGTTCGGACTCATTCCTTATCTTAGCTTTCTTGTTCCTAAACTTCCCCTATCCATCAACTTCTCTTCCTCAACCTGCTGAACATAAACCATCAACCTTGCTATATCAGTGTCACATATTAACATCCTAGCCTTACCTTCCTTACTCGACAGACGAGACAGCCCAACAACAAACAAACTCATCCTACTCCTCATATCCGCAACCATCTTCGGGGCATAATGGGAAAGGTGGGTGAATTTCAAGCTGTACTCATGAACACTTAGTGAATCCTGCTTAAAATTAAGGAATTCCCGTACCTTGGCTTCTCTCAGTTCGCGGGGAAAGAAACGCCCCAAGAAAACCTCCTCAAATATAGCCCAAGTCAAAATTGGTGCACCCTCAACTCTACCCTTCTTCCACTGGTCAAACAAAGTCCTAACTACATTCTTCTGTTGATATGCAGCTAGTTCCACTCGCTCAACATCGGCAACGTGCATAACCTCAAACACCTTCTGCAGTTCCTTAGCAAAAAAAATTGGATCCTCAGTAGTGCTTGAACCAGTGAAGCTTGGAGAATTCATCCTCAAGAACTCGCGGATCCTCGAAGTATCAAACTTTCCTTGTCGAGCCCCTCTTTGTTTCCCAACTTGGTTGGTCACAACCTGACTTAGCATTCAGATTGCTTCCCAAAATTCAACATTGGTGACCTCTCCTTGAGGTTGCATTTCAGGTGCATTTGGTACCCCTTACCCCTCAACATTATGCCTGGTAGGACGACCTCAGACTCCTCTTCGTGGAGGCATGATCAACTTAAAGACACGGGCAATAATGAGTTAGAAAGAGGCTTTATCGCATGAAATGAGTATGAAAGAAGTGAAGGAATTTCCTAAATATTGCAGTCTCCTAATTATAGATGTAGCGTGCTTCACACCGATAACTGGGACTTTACAGACACGGGTTCATAGACTCCCTAGGACTAAGAACTCTGTGCTCTGATACCAAGTTTGTCACTCCTCGAGCCTACACCATAGGCGGGACTGACACTCGAGAACCATTGCTAGCCCCAAGCGAACCATTGTCCTGGCTTAACTTATTAAATACGAGAAAAACAGTATCAAAGGATAACTCGTGCAATAACTTAAAGAAATATTAGACTAGCCAAAATGGCAACTCAAGTCTCATAGCAAAACATCTGAAACACAAGACTAAAGAATTCATAACTAACTATCTATGAAGCCTCTAAATACTAAGAGGGATGTCGGAACAAGACCCCCAATCATCCTAACAACTGAAATACTTGAAAACAGTGTAAAAGGAGGTCTCCGATAAGCAAGGAGGCTCGCCAACTGACTCTAAGTGCTCAACTGGATCAACGGGGCGCTGGATGCTGATCAAGATTACCTGTATCTACATCATTAAAAGATGCAGGCCAAATGACATCAGTATATTGAATGTACGAGCATGCGAGGGGAAAAATAAACATGACATAAGCTTGAAAGGAATCTGAAAAGAACATTTACCTTAGCTTTACTCAACTCATGAATACTCAACTCAAATGCAAAGTAAAAACAACAATAAAGGTGCAATTTATACAAAGCATTTAAAACAGTAGATGACAACTCAATGTATTTAAGAAATAGAATAACAACTTAGTTTACATATAAAGTAATATAATACTGTGGGAGTTCTCTAACCGACAACCATCACTCTGAGCTAAAGTAATGATACAACGTCTCGCCCATGTTGCCATAACTGTCCTATACCTTGCCATGATATAGAACGCTTCAACAAAGTGTATCCACTAGTCTATGCTAAAAAGCACTAAAGTGTCATCTAAAAAGTATGATCCCTTTCTACCCACGATGGCTACATGGTTTATGGAGACTTGAGTTATTATGAACTCATCCCCATATTGGTGCTTAATACTACTCCCAAAATATACTCGGCTCATATGTTTTAAAAACAAAACTCTTTCTGTGATTTGAGGTAATTACTCAAAAACTAGCTTAAAAGCTCTCTTGGAAATTGGTGTTTCCTTTCTTGTTTAAATGTGAAAACATTTCAACTCTTGGGAATACTTAGTTCCCATATAATCTTTTGAAGAAATGAACTTTTACTCTTACTCTTTACTCAACTCAAAACTTAAGCCTTAAAACAAATGGGAAGACTCTATGAACTTCTCTTGACTTGACTCTTAACTTTCCTTGAATTGAATTATGGATTCAAGGTTTATGATCTCATGTTTATGGATGATTTCATGATGTTTAGATGTACCTTAGAGTGTATAAATCAACTAGAAAACTTAGGTACGTTGCTAGGGAACTCAAACGGAAAGAAGTGGGAAAAAGTGGAAGAACTGGTGTCCCTGGCGCTCTGAGTAGCACGAGGGACCAGGAGGGAAAATTCAGAAGTTGGGTTGGAGCATTCTGTCTGGCACGGCACCCTAGGGGCCAAACTTCAGAAGTCCTTTTGGGGCGGTCTGAGAGGCGCGGTGCCCCAGCCCCCTCCCCAGATTTTTGATGAATTTTCTTGCTTGTTTTTCAATTCTAAACCCTCTAGATTCGATTGGTTCTTTTCCCAAACACTTAGATTCTACTATATCACCAATATATGAAGGAATCAACTTCATGAATCAAATTCAAGAAAACGTCTCCACAACTTCAAGAACAAGAACCCACAAGAACATAAACAAATTTCATCAAGAACTCATAATCTTTTCTTTCAAGAACACAATTACACTGAATTGAATCATGATTGGCGTGTGGGTGAACTAACCCAGCGCTATGTGATCTTACATACCTCGTAGGATTAAATCCTTGGCGCAATCGTCAACCAAAAATCGCTAGAACTTGACGAATCTTGAACTTTTCTTATCCTTTCTCCTTTTTTCTCTTTTCTCCAAGCGCTAGCGTGTTTTGGTAAATGCGTAAACTGATATAATTATGATTAGACCTCAATTAAACTCCTAAAAATGACATTAATTAATTGGGTATGGAAAAGACCAAAATACCCTTCCAAAATTCGATTTTGACTTTCCTTATCTAAACTGCCCAACTTCAAATGGACATATCTCATTCATACAAACTCAGAATTGAGCAAACTCGGCTGCGTTGGAAAGATAATTCAAATATATTTCCTACTGTATCTTGTAGCACACCTAAATGATCCTTAGCTAGGATTTATGGTCGTTTGAAGTTGACCAAAAACCCAAACTTAACATAACTTAACCAATGTTTCCAAATTTTCATTCTTTCCAAAAATGACTCTTTCTAATTCTAGGTCTTTCTAGTTTTTTCAAATAGCGAGGTGTTATAACAGGTGTACAGGAAACAAAGTCAGGTAGCTAATCATTTGCCCAAACTTGCAATACAACGGCGATGTTATCCAATTTCTGATTCATTTGCTCTTCCTTCACAAGCCAAAAAATAGGTAAACCTAAATAAAATTGTGATGACTACTCTTAAATAAAATCTATTGTGGTTCTTTCATGATATTAAAATGGATGTGAGTCTCCTATACTTTTTTTCGTTCATGAGTAGTAGTTCGATGCCCTTTGTATTTTGTACTTTGAATGAACTGACTAAATTCTACACCTGATGCCATGTTTTGATTTTTGAGTATAGTGCTCGATAATAAAATGTTACTTTTTTCTTTTAAAAATGAATGGAAAAATTTGTGAACACATTGTGAATTTCCATATTGAGCTATTTATCAACAAATTCTGAATCTGACCAACTTAATATTGAATTGATCGTTGAAACTTAAATGACCATGCACCTTAGCTGTTTCTTATTGAAGGTGGATTCTTTTATTATATGTAAGCTAAGAAATATGATTAGTTACTAAATGATGGGCATGTTTTTAAAATAAGGTTAATCAAAAGTATTTATTGCTACTTGGGATCTCAAATATATTTCTTAGGTAGATCAAACGCAATATAATTGAAATAACATTAGAATTTAAAATGTTGGACCCATGCTTAGCACGGGCAAGAACCATCTAGTATATATATATATATATTATATAATTATATAATTGATCCTATATATACAATGTAATTTTCGACGAAGGAGATTCAGATGAATCCCTAGGCTCCATGTAGCCCTGTCCCTGCTTCGAGTCCAAGTTTGGTTACCTATAAAAGCATGGTCATTCTTCATTGTTAAATCATAGCAAAATAAATTAGAAGAGTAGAGAATTAATCTAATAATTCTCTTAGTTGTATTTGGGATCTCTCTCCTTTCTTTGTTAATATACACATGGTTGTTTTTTGGTGGACCATGGATCATTCTGATTCGAACCATGTTAAATATTGTTGTTCTTCATTGTTCTATATTTTCACGGTTTTGCTAATAATTGATATAAAAGACAGTTTTGTCTAATATGCTTTGTGGTTGCAACACAATTTGAATTTCCACATCAAAATACAATTACTTTGGTTTTCTGTATTCCCAAATACTTTGTAGTAGAAGAGGAAAAACAAGTTACGATGAGTTCCTTGAAGTTTAAAATAAATAGATTTAGTGGGCACACCAACTTCAATAATTAACAAAGGAAATGTTTAATCCATACTATCGACGGAAAGTACCATGATGACACATCGGGTTCTGAAAAGGAGAAGATTGAAGGAGATGCATTGAATGTAATCTATTTGTCCCTTGCACCTACCGTGCTTTGTGAAGTGAGTATAAGTATCGAGGAGAAGGTCAAAGAGTTATGGAAAAGGTTAAAAGGGCTTTACCAAGATTGGTCGGTGACAACAAGGATGTTGTTACAACAACGTCTTCACATACTTAAGATGGATTCAGGTACTTTGTTGCAGGACCATCTAGATGTGTTCAATAAACTTGTGATGGACTTACAAACTGCTAGAATTAAAAAGAATGAGGAACCACTTGCATGTGCTTTGTTATTTTATCAACTTCAAAATATCGTGATGTTGAGAATTCAATGATATATAGCAATGAGCCTATCACTATTGATCAAGTGCGGCAATCACTTAACTCTTTGTGATGTGCTGAGGCATTTTGAAGGAGACAAAGGTGACGAAGCTAGTGGGCTCTTTTTGAAAGGTCGCATTGCCCAACAGGAAAGGAGAAAATCAAAGTACAGATCAAAGTCTCGTGTGACCAAGAAGAATGCAGAGTGTTGAGGTTGTCACAAGAAGGGGCACTTTGAACGACATTGCCCTATGTTAAAGTTGAAACAAAAGGCGAGTGCATCCATTGTTGAGCAGCTACATGATTCTTGATAAGTTGGCAAATTACCAACATATTAATTACCTTTTTCTTGAGTTTTAAGTGTCTTTGAGTATAATTTAATAACCTAAACTAACTTAAATTGGTGAATTTCAGGATTTGGAGCGAAAGAAGTAAAGCAATCAAGTATTTGATCAAGAATGATGAAAAAAGATGGAAGTTGAAGCAAAAGAGTGAGAAAAGTAAAGATTGAGAAGTCACAAAAATCGTGCCCAAGCTTAGTTTTTGTGGAGCCGTTTCTGAGGGTATAGGAGAGCTTGAATTTGGCTAAGTCTGATAAAAGGAACAAGTCTATTTCACTCCATGAAAATTTCGGCTCCACGAAATGAAAATGGGGAGACGAAAATTGGAATGTCTCCATAATTTTGCTCTACGAAATTGGCAGTGGAAGGGCATCTTTGTCTAGATTTTGGGAGTTATATAAATAGGAATTAGGTCATTTTTCTTGGTCAACTTTTGATATGGGAAGTCTAGGAGGAGCATCTTTAGTTAACTTTGCAAGAATTAAGAGGTTTTCACTATAGAGTATGCATTTTCTTATATGTTTAATCTTTAACTATGTTTATTGTTACATTTCATCTTGTATTTTTTTGAGAAAATGGCCAAAAGCCTCCTCAACCTATAGTCAGATTCCCAACTACACACCTATACTTCGCGATGATCCTATTACCCCCTTGAACTATTTTAAAATGGAATTATTGTCACCCTATATGCTGAGGTGGCAAAGAAAGTGTATTCACTTTCTCAAAGAGAGTGAGAGACACTTTATTTTTTGTTAAAACTTTAAATTTGCAAGTAATTTCCCCTTTTCATATTATGTTTCTAATTTTTATTTTAAAAAAAATTATGTTATCTTTTACTTCTATTTCTCTTTTCTTTTTAATTTTTTTTGTCTTCTTTCTTTTTCTCTTCAAAACTTCTTCGAAAAATGCCATAAACTTATTTCATTATTCAGCTATCACTAATCGTATCTTTCTCCTCTCTTTCTTTCCAGAAGAAATCAACTCTCATTCTTTTAATCATAAACTTCAATTTTTCATTCTCACATACTAAGTTTACCATTGCCATACCACTATTTTCACCTTCTTTTTTATTCCAGATCTATCATAGTACGTGTTGTTATTGAATTTTGAGTAATAGCAAATTAAGAAATATTTAAAAGTGAGACAGATAAATTAATTTCTAAAATGCTAAAAAATACTTTTCGTAGACAATGACCATGACAACGAGATTAAAAATAGCAAAAATATTTTTTTATACTTAAAATCACAAATTTACTTTAAATTTGCCATCATATCCAACTCCAATATGCGACCCACTTTTCGAAAACTACTTGACCACACGAACTTATCAATGTTGTCATCTAATTCTTCAGTTGGCAGAATCAAATTCGATTCAACGATATTATCATTATTACTTGAATGAAAATTCACTAAAATTATGAAAAGAAAATAAAATAAAACCTTGCGAACATCATTAAAGGTGCTGGCGAGGAGGTGCCGGCGACAATGGAAACACCTTGGGATTGTTGAGGAATTTAGAAATCCAAAAATTAGGAAAGCTTACAGAGGAATAGATAGAGTTGATCATATGGACTGGGTCAAACATTTTTTAATGCTTTTTGAGATTTGTAATATTTAATTTTGATAATTAATAAAATAGTGTAACGGGCAACAAAAATTTATTTGAAAAAAAAATTATAAAGAAAAGAAAGAAAGAAGAAGGTAATGTGCTTCTGGGTTTCATATCAATGGACAAAAAGTTGGTGTCAAAGAAAAATCAAAAGAGGATTAAAAACAAAAGAAAAAAGAGAAAGGAAAATATAAAATAAAGACAAAAAATAATAACTTTTTTACTAAAAAAATTATGTGGCAGGTGAGTGTACTCACTACTTAACATGAATTTGGGTATGACTTTTTAAGGGGTATATATTTCACTTTTAAAATGTTCAGGGGGGTAATTGGACACTCATGAAGTTAGAGAGTGTAGTTGGGATTTCAGGTATAGATTGGAGGGGTTTTAGACCATTGTCTCTATTTTTTTTCTAGCATGAGTAGCTAAACCTCTTAGCTGGGGTTGTAGACTCTTATGGCTTTTATGTGATTGAATACTAGTTTATCTTGCTTATTATTACTTGAGTTGTGATTATCTACTTGTTTACATTCTTATTTGTGAATTTGGTGATTGCAAACACTAGATTTAGCCATATATATTCATTTCTTGCTCGGATGGGTGAAAATTGGATTGGGTTTTTAACAAGTAGCAAGGAATCAAGTATATTAAGGAAATAATTATGATTTACTAATGAAGTCGAACTAGGAATAGAGGAATTTCTACTTGGGTCTATCGTTTGGGTCTTTATATTTTCATTTGAGTTTGGAAGAACTTTTGGGATTAGCTTGCTAGAGTTGAAAAGTTCTTGTAAGTAATTATCAATTGGATCATTTTCATTAATCCTATGCATTTGAGCAAGTTACTTGTGTTCATGAACTAGTTATGCCAAATTGAGGCTACAACCACGGTCCCTCTTTTAATTGAAAAACAAAATATTGTTTTTGCACTCTTGGTAATCCTAGCTTAGAAAACAATCTAGTTTTATATTTATTTACTCAAATCACTTTTTTATTTGAAGATAAGCTTAGGAAAGTTATAAATTCTCACACTCTTGACATTTTGACACGCGCGTACTCCTTGAGGAATCGACCCTAACATTTGTTGGGTTTATTATTTCTACGACCGTACTACATTTCATTTGAGGTGTAGGATTGGACGTGATCAATTTTTTATGCCGCTGCTGGGGAGTACAATGTTTTGTGTTATCGTGTTAGTGTGTGTTTATTTGTCTTCCTAACTTTTCTTCGTGTTACTTTGATTGTTTGTTTGTGGTGCAAGGTTGAATATGGAAGGTCAAAGAATTCATGATTTGCCTTTGGTTCCTATTAACAATGAGGACCCTGTGGATGGAGCGAAACTAATTCAACAAGGTGGTAGTGGAAGAGGTCGTCCACGGAATCCTCCTAACCCAAGAAATCCACAAGCCCTACTTCATCAACAAGTTCCTCCTGTGGCTTTACAAAATGAAGGATATGCTAGTGCCATTGTGCCACCACGGATAAGGGGGAAACCTTTTCAATCACCAATGTGATGATCAACATGCTCAAGGAGAGAGGGTATTTCATGACAGAAAACACTCAAAATGCCAATAAACATCTCAAGTATTTTATTGATGCTTGTCATATGAACAAGCAACCAAATGTCACGGATGAGGCCATACGATTGAGGTTATTTCCATTTTTCTTGAGAGATGATGCTCTAGATTGGTTGGAAGCTTTGCCTTGCCAATCTATTTATGCATGGGATTAGTTGGTGGCAAAGTTTTCAAATAAGTATTTTTCACCAGGCCGGATGGTACAATTGATAAATGAGATATTAAAGTTTTGGCAATATCCTCATGAAGCTCTACATGAGATATGGGAAAGATATCAGAGAATGGTGAAGGAGTGCCCAAATAATGATATGACAGAGAAGATGATTCTTCAAATATCTTACATTGGGCTCAATACTTCCTATCAATTCTATTTGAACCAATTGGCCGGTGGAAGTATCACGAATAGTACATACTAAGAGGAAAATGATATTTTAGATGAAATGGCGGAGAGTTCATCTACGTGACCTTCTCGAGATGGTGTTCCCCATGAAAATCCTTCCATAATGCAATTGATCAAGGAAATGCAATCTCAAGGTCAACAAATTGCGGAAGTAACAACCACTCTTAAGTTGCTAGCAAAGAACTAACTTCCAAGGCAAGTCAATGCCATGGAAAATGTTCAAGGTTCGAGTTGTAATTCTATGGGTATGGAAAATCAATATCAAGGTCAAGAAGGCATTTATTTTTCCCAAGGTCCTAATCAAGATGGTGACTTCCAAAATCAATGTTACCAAGTACAAAGAGAGGAAGCTCAATAAATGGGTAACTATCAAGGAGGTTAACGATCCAACAACCTGGAGCAAGGAAATCAATGGCAAAGAGGAAATTTTAATTGGACCAATTAAGGTAACCAAGGTTGGAATGGTGGCAATCAAGGCAACAAAGGCAGGTAATGGTGGCAATCAAGGCAACCAAAGGTGGAATGGTGGTAATCAAGGCAATCGAAGCAGGACTTATTCCCAACAATATCAACAAAAATCTTACCAACCATCTCCATACAACAATCAAGGCCAATCATTGGGAAACTTTGAACTAAGGGGATTGATGGAAAGAATGATTAAGAATCAAGAGCAATCTGATAAAGAAATAAGGGAAACAAATTGAGTGGTGAGCTCTCATACCACCACAATAAAATAAATTGAGACCCAATTGGATCAAATTTCCGCTCAACTGAATGTGGGACTCCATAGATTTCTACCAAGCGATACAATTTCAAATCCAAAAGAAGATGAAGGTTTATAACATGTTTTTGTTGTCACCGAAATGAGTGGTAATAAAAGAACCAGTGTGATTGAAGATGATGACTGTGAGGAGGTTCCTCATACAGTTGATGCACAACCCAAGGTAGTTGAATCTGACCCGGGTGACAAGCTTCCTATTGTTGATGAGTTGATAGAAAAATTCGATGAAGTTGAAAAGGTGCACTAAGATCCTATTAATTTTTTTCATGCTAATGAAACTCCTTTGAAGGAGAAGGAACCGGTCAAGGAAACTCTTCGATAACATAAGCCAATACCAAGGCCACCTCCTTCTTTTTCTCAAAGGTTTGCTAAGCAGCAACAATTTGGCCAATTGAAAAAGTTCTATGATATGTTGAATCAAATTACCATCACGGTGCCTTTTGTGGAAGCTCTTGAGAAGATGTCGGGTTATGCTAATTTCATGAAGGACTTGGTAACTAAAAATAAGAACATGAATTTTGAAATTGTCAAGATCACTCTCCAATGTAGTGCAATTATCTTACAAACTGGAGAAGTTAAGAAAATGGAGAATCCAAGGGAATTCACTACTCCTTGCACTATTAGGTTGGCAAGTTTTACAAAAGCTTTGTGTGATTTAAGGGAAAGTATCAATTTATTGCCCTATGTCGTGTTCAAAAGTTTAGGTTTGGGGGATCCTAGACCAACAACCATGAAGTTGTTAATGGTGGATCGCACACTGAAGAAACCATTGAGAATCATTGAAGATATTATTGTCAAGGTGGATCGTTTTTACTTTCCAGCCGACTTTGTTATTTTGGATTGTGAGGTAGATATTGAAATCCCAATCATTCTTGGGAGACCTTTCTTGGCAACCAAGAGAGCTATATGTGATGTTGAAACGCGGGAGCTCAAGTTTAGATTAAATGATGAAAAAGTAATCTTCCATATCCAAAATTCAATGAAACACCCACATGATTATGGCGTATTATCCATAATAATTGATGTGATTGATGAATTGGTGGTTGATGACACAGAAGATATTTGCTTGGGTGGATCCCTCCAAGCGGTTCTCCGCAATTCTAAAAATTAATCTAGTGAGGGTTATGTTGAAACCCAGATGGATTTGGAGGGGCTTGACTCATATTCATACAAGCCCGTAAAGTTGTCTCTTGATTTGGAGAACTGAGCCACACAGCCTACTAAATCATCGATTATTGAGCCATTGAAGCTTGGGTTGAATCTTTTGCCTTCACATTAATGGTATGAATTTCTCGGCACTAATGAGTCCTTACCCATTATTATCTTATCTTCATTTTCAAGTGTGCAGATATCTCAAACACTCAATGTTCTTAGAAATCATAAGTTGGCATTGGGATAGTCTATTACGGATATGCGAGGAATTAGCCCATCTTCTTACATGCACAAAATCAAATTGGATGATGGTTTTGAGCCAAGTGTAGAACACCAAAGGAGACTTAAACCTCCTATGCAAGAAGTGGTAAAAAAATAGATAATCAAATGGTTAGAATCCATGGTAGTTTATCCAATCTTGGATTAGGTGAGCCCAATACAATATGTACCCAAGAAAGAAGGAATGATTGTGGTTCTAAATGACAAAGATGAGTTGATTCCAACAGGGTCTGTCACCGGATGATGGGTTAGTATGGATTATAGGAAGTTATGTCGACAAGGAAGGACCACTTTCCAATTTCTTTTATGGATTAAATGTTGGATCGTTTGCTGGGCCGATCTTTCTATTGCTTTCTCGATGGTTATTTGGGATACAATCAAATTCAAATATCCCCGAAGGATCAAGAAAATACTACTTTCATATGTCCATATGACACTTTTGCTTTCAAACGGGATGCCATTGGGTCTTTGCAATGCACCCATAACTTTCCAAGGGTGTATGTTGGCCATTTTTACCGATATGATTGAAGATATTCTAGAGGTATTCATGGATGATTTCTTCGTTGTAGGATATTATTTTGATGAATATTTGGCCAATTTGGATTGCGTCTTGAAGAGGTGTGAAGCAACAAACCTTGTGTTGAATTGGGAAAAATGTCATTTCATGGTATAGAAAGGTATTGTACTTGGGAACAAAGTGTCTCAAAGGGGAATCAAAGTTGATCCGGCAACGATTGATGTTATTTCTAGATTGTCTCCTCCAATTACCATGAGAGGTAAAGAAGTTTCTGGGGTCGTGCGGGATTCTTCCACAGATGTATCAAAGATTTTGCAAATGTGGTGAACCCGTTATGCAAGCTATTGGAGAAGGAGGAAAATTATATTTTGATGATGCTTGCATGGTTTCTTTTGAGGAGTTCAAGAAGCTTTTGACATCCTCCCCCATCATTAAAGCTCCCAATTGGAAGTTGCCATTTGAGCTTATGTGTGATGCAAGTGATGTGGCTATGGGTGCGGTGTTAGGCCAAAAAGTGGGCAAGCTTTTTCACCCAATTCATTATGCAAGCAAGACTATGAATGCTGCCGTACAAATGAACTATACCATCAGAGAGAAAGAACTGCTTGCCATTGTGTATACTTTTGAAAAGTTTTGTTCTTATCTTATTGGTTCAAAAGTGGTGGTACATTCGGATCATATGCAGCAATTCGCTATTTATTGTCAAATAAAGAGTCCAAATCGAGGTTGCGAAGATGGATCCTTATCCTTCAAGAGTTTGACATGAAAATCAAAGATAGAAAAGGTACCAAAAATCAAGTGGCGGACCACTTGTTTTGTCTTGAAGAGGGGGGGGGGGGGGGA
>NW_006239301.1:490479-526832 GCF_000226075.1 Solanum tuberosum | reverse complement strand
CGATGACGGGCGGTCTTTGATGGGGGGGGGGGGGGAGACCATTGGAAGTAGAAGAAATCAATGAATCATTCCCGTTGAGCAATTTTATGGAGTCACAATGGTTGAAGGCTATGAGTTGCCATGGTATGCCAATGTGGCAAATTTATTAGTGAGTGGATTATTACTACCAAGGCTTCCTTCATACCAAAAGAAAAGGTTCTTGAAGGAGAGTGATTTCTATTGTTGGGATGAGCCATACTTGTTTCGAATTTGTGTCGATAATTTCATAAGAAGGTGTTACAAAAAAATGAAGGGCTTGAGATCTTGAAATCATGCCACAAATCGCCTTATGGAGGACATCGTGGAGGAAATAGATCCGCGACAGAAGTGCTTGAATGTGGATTTTATTGGCCATCATTATTTTGTGATGCTAACTTGAAGGCCGCGTCATGTGATTAATGCCAACGTCAGGTAACATCTCAAAGAGGAACGAGATGCCATTGAATCCTATATTGTGGAGGTTGAATTGTTTGATGTGTGGGGTGTGAATTTTATGGGTCCATTTGTGAGCTCCTATAACAACAAGTACATCCTTTTGGCTTTCGATTATGTCTCAAAATGGGTGGAAGCAGTGGATTTACCCAACAACGAAGCAAGAAGTGCAACGACTTTCCTTAAGAAGAATACTTTAACAAAAATTGGCACTCCAAGGGCTATAATTAGCGATGATGGTTCACATTTTTTGAACAAGTCATTTGTCACATTGCTCAAGAAATATGGGGTCACTCATAAGGTAAAACCACACCATATCATTCTCAATCAAGTGGACAAGTTGAAGTTTCAATGCAAATAGAACAGATTGGTCAAGGAAACTTGATGATGCTCTTTGGGATTATAGGACGACATATAAGACACCAATTGGTATGTCTCCTTACAAGTTGGTATTTGGAAAAGCTTGTCACTTGCCAGTTGAATTAGAGCATAAATCCTTGTGGGCGTTGAAAAGGCAAAATTTGTAATGGGTTGATGATGTAATTCTCAAAAGGGAATTATGGATAAAATGCGGAAACAAAAGAAAGATAGAAGAAGAGATGCAAGAGAAGGAACAATTGGCAACTAAAGGATATATTAAATCCTAAAATCTCCAATTACAATCCTAAACAAGCACCTAATCAAGATAAATAGATTGACACAAGAAAAGGAAATTAAAAGCAACCTAAAGGTATATTAAACCTAAAGACCTCAATCGATTAATCCGAATCAAGCACCGAATCTCTTACCAAGACCTCAAGGAAATTGAATCTCCAAGCAACCCCCGTTTCTAACAAATTTCAACAAAAGCTTTACCAAGCTCTCAAGTTTCTCAAAGGAGATCCAATTGATCAATCATTAATTTTCAAAATAGTCTTCCCTAAAATGAACCCTAAAATGCTTATTTAGAGTTTTAGGTCATTATTACATAGAAGAGCCCAAAAGTGACCCGAAATGACCATTGGGCAAGCTAAGTCGGGCTCGCCTAATCCACTTGGCAACTCACCCATTGGGTTGGCGAGGTATCCTGCTCCAAGCTTGGTCCTGTAATATTGGGTGAGCTGGGGTCATCGCCCAAGTCATTGGGTGACGTGCCAATAGGCCTCCTGCTCGCCAAAGTGGCAGTGTTGTCAACTGCCTCCCTTCAGTTCTCCAAGCTATCTTCCATGCATGTGAATCTCTCCCCGCCACCAATATAAGCCCAAGAACCTCCATCCTTGTGAACAATCCATCAATACATTGAAGTTCGTGAGTGAATGGCTTTGAGGCAATCTGGATTGCATCATTCTCCCCTTCTTGAAAATGATTCGTTCTCGAATTCTAACCTTGCAAAACCATAGGGGAAGCAAACAAGAACAAGATCCTCATGGCATGAGGGTTAGCGTTAGCAATAAAAATTTCATCACCATGCCAAGGATGCACAAATTTAACATTTAACTAAGTATCAAAAAGATCAACAAAGGGTTTGTAACCCATCAAAGCAATAGATACTTGGCTACTTAAGAAACATTGACAAAGGGGTAGAGCAAAGGAACCAATACACTTAAATAACCTCATATGTAAGACCTCATTGGTTCCACATTCCGACAAGAACAACTCCCCTTTTAAGTCAAGCAACATATGATATCGGTCATCTTGACCAAACATCACTACACAAGTGCCACAATTCAAATTACTACAGGGGTCAAATGGAAAGGAAATACATGAACTTGGATTAAGTACTCCCCTTTTTGCCTGATTGGCTCCCTTACCTTCTAACAACATATTCCACTTAAAAGCGTGAGCATCATCATATGTTAACAAGTAATAAAGAAAGGTGTCTCGTAAGTCAACTTCCTCTAGGGTGTTTTCATAGGTATGACTACTAATAGATTCAAAATCATTGGTCATACCATTAAAAATTAAAACACACCAAGAAGAAGAGGTAATGGGAAAACAAATACCACCTTCCTTTTCATCATGATCCTTCCCTACAAGAGTCCTCTCATCTTCCAAGAAGAGATTTCCATCTTTGGGAGGATAATCTTCAAACCAAAGTAGGTTACTATAGAAAGCATAGCTATCAAGAACTACACTACTATCATGATCCACACCACTAGGTACATCACTATGAGTGATTTCATCATCTTCAAATAAGATATTGTACTTAAAGAGGGAATGATCAACCACCATGGGAGAATTAAAGCACCCAAGTTCACCCTAAAAAAGACACATATCATTTTTCGAAGAATTTTCAAGCACATGATCTCTATGAGCAAAATAAGCTATTGGATCCTCCACAAAAGGTATGCTCAAAGAGTCACTCATATTCAAATGATCAACCTTATCATTAGTATCACCAAATTGAGGTTCCTTAATCACATCACAAGATCCATCAATTAGTGAACTACACTCACAAGCAAGTTGATCAACAAAATTATCACATGATAATGAGCTATCATTCAAAACACGGGTGTCAACACTAGGTGGACACAAATCGATCTTACTACAAGAATCAATTCGGTCACCAAAAGGATCAACTAGTGTATCCACACTCTCAACATGTACATTATCAACACATGGTAAAGAAGCATTAGGCTCACATAAAGACAAACTATCAGTTACACTTTGTTCATTTGCAATTGTAAAAGTGTTAAGTTTAGCTATTGTACCTTGACACTCGCAAGAAAGATCTTTTTTACCTTGGAATGACACTCCCTTAGGAATGTTGGGACATCCTAAAAGTTCATCCATCACACCTTCAATTGTAGGCTCTTTGTTGGGAACTCGTGTTCCTCAATTCCTCACGCTTGTACCTACATAAGAATCCTTACAAAGTGAAGGATGAATAAAAAGGTTAGATTGAGATTGTGGCAACCCTCTCATTTCACTCCACTCAACCTCACTTTTTTCCACTCTAAGGTTGTCACCTTGCTCTCCCTTACTCATGTCAATCTTTTGTCTCTCATGTTTCACCTTAGGATGAGGGAATAGATGTGTTCCCCATTGATCCACAACATATTTGGACCATTTTTGCTCGTTTGGGACCCTATGTTCGTTAAACCAATTGGCTCTCAAGCATAAGTGACAAGAGTCCATGGGAATTATATCACACCAAACCTCCTTATAGTATTCACCGCGTGTGAAAGAGACCTTTACCTCTTAGGTAACCTTACATCCCTCCATGGTGTATGGATAACGCCTTGATAGTCGAGGTAGTCTCAAGTAGGCTACCATAGATGGAGTGATATAGTTTTGATTGTACCATTCATCGAGGACAAGATCAAAACCCAAAGCCCCACAAATTTCAACCTTTATCCGAAGAACTTGTCTTCTCTGATCAACATTATAAAGCCTTGTGTACCCCTTTGGCACATACTCGTTTTGATTGATTGGTGTCGATTTCAAAAATTGATGGACAGTTTCGGGTGTGATAGTATAGTTAAAACTATCCTCCACATCGATCAATCTATCTTCCATCCTCGACATACTACCCCCCTCATAGTGGTCAATTGACCTCTTATATGGTTTATCGCCTCCGTTAGAGATTCCAAGGTAACCCTTCCCATCCCTTAGGTGGACGGGTTTAACTTCCGGTTTCCATCGTACCTAGCAATAAGACACTTACAAAACAACAAATAACGTTAGCGTTAGTAAAATGAACTCACAATCACTCGTGTTTACACACCTTTGGTTGCCTCTCAAATTGGCGCAACTAATGTTGAAGATTGCTTATACTCGGTTGATCACAATGTGCCAATTCTACTCTTGGTCGGAGTGGATTCTTGTTTTAAGAAGAATGGACGACTCAATTAAAGCAAACAGGCTTGAATCAAGAAGTTAATCCAAAAACTCCGAATTTGGACTCCTGTGGCGCCCCCTGCACTTTTTCACTTAGTATTTACCCTTTTTGGTAAATTTCATGTTTTACAAACTCTTATCCACTTTCTCTTTCTTCTCTTTTGGAATCAAACTTCTTCTTTTTGAATATTCCTTTCCTTGAAGATTTGAATGTTCTTCAAGAACATCAAGAACAAGATGAACCCAAAATTAAACCCTCTAAATTTTGGGCTCGAAATTTCACAAAAAATGAGATACAAGCTCTCCTTGATATGGGGAACAACACCCCATACTTTTAAGCTCTTAATTCCCAACCAAAACCTTCAGATTTTAAAACTCATTTGTTCCTTCTTCAAGTCTCCAATGGTGGAATCTTCAATAATGAACCAAACTCCCTCAAATCTCAGTCCTAGACTCAAATAGAGTTGGAGAACACTATTTCAATCTTAGAAACTCAAACAAGACTCAAATCTACAAAACCCATTTCAGAAATTTTCTCAAAAACGAATTTGAACATTTTTTTCGTAGCAACAAACCCAAAACTAGATTCCTAGGAACAAAACTAAACCTTGCTCTGATACCAAATGATGTAATTCTCACAAGGGAATTACGGATAAAATGCAGAAAAAAAAAGAAAGATAGAAGAAGAGATACAAGAGAAGGAACAATTTTACAACTAAAGGATATATTAAATCCTAAAACCTCCAATTACAATCCTAAACAAGCACCTAATCAAGATAAATAGATTGACACAAGAAAAGGAAATCAAGAGCAACCTAAAGGTGTATTAAACCTAAAGACCTCAATCGATTAATCCAAATCAAGCACCGAATCTCATACCAAGACCTCAAGGAAATTGAATCTCCAAGAAACCCCATTTCTAACAAAGTTCAACAAAAGCTTTACCAAACTCTCAAGTCTTTCAAAGGAGATCCAATTCATCAATCATTCATTTTCAGAATAATCTTCCCTAAAATGCCTATTTATAGTTTTAGGTTATTATTACATAGAAGGGCCCAAAAGTGACCCGAAATGACCATTGGGCGAGCTAAGTTGGGCTCGCCCAATCCACTTGGCGACTCGCCCATTGGGTCAGCGAGGGATCCTGCTCCAAGCTTGGTCCTGTAATTTTGGGTGAGCTGGCGTCATCGCCCAAGTCATTGGGCGACGCGCCAATGGACCTCCTGCTCGCCAAAGTGGCAGTGTTGTCAACTGCCTCCCTTCGCTTCTCCAAGTTATCTTCCACGCATATGAATCTCTCATTGCCACCAATATAAGCCCAAGAACCTCCATCCTTGTGAACAATCCATCAATACGTTGAAGTTCGTGAGTGGATGGCTTTGAGGCAATCTGGATTGCATCAGTTGATTCAACAAATTCGAGGATATTTCAACTTAATGCCATGGATGAGTTCCGGTTTTAATCTTATGAGAGTGCTTATTTGTACAAACGGAGAATGAAATACCTCCATGACAAAAAGATCATGAAAAGGGAGTTCAACCCGAGGGACATGGTTCTACTTTTTAATTCAAGGTTTAAATTGTATCCGGGTAAGCTCAAATCTAAATGGTTCAGACCCTTCAAAATTATCAAGGTCTACCATTTTGGTGCTGTGGATTTGGAGTCCGATGATGGTAAGAGAATTTTAAGGTGAATAGGCAATGAATTAAACATTTTTTGGGTCCTATTGAAGTTCAGAAAGTGGTTTCGGATGTTGAGTTAGGGGAACCCACAATGACACCTTGATTGATAATGGAAATTGTGTTATGCCACGACGTTAAATAAGACGCTTCTTGAGAGGCAATCCAAGCTCGTATCCTTTTAATATCTTGAAATTTTTTTTGCTAAGTAGATTGTTCATGTTTTGTTTATTTTGGGTGAGTTTAAATGTGCTTCAGGTGAAAAGGTGAAACCAAATTCGTCTCCACTATATTTTCGTGGACTTGGACCGAAGTAAAAAAAAATTGAGTCTTCAGGGATTGGAAAATTTCGGCTCCACGTTTTAATTTCGTCTAGCCGATTATTTTTTTTTTTAAAAAAAACGGTTTTGATTTTCTTATTATTTTTTATTTTTTATTTTTAAAAAAAAAATGAAAAACATAAAAAGAATTGCAAGGGTTTACACTTCTACTCTCTCTCACACCTACATCTTCTTTACAAAACTCTTCTTCGAATTTCTTCATCCTTCTTTCATTCCCTAAGTTTTTCATCGGATTCACAAGATTGAAAGACTCCATTCTTCTTTCTACTTTCACTTTTGCAAAAAAAAAAACCATTTGGTAAGATCTTTAACTTCTTGATTTTTTTTGAAAATTTTGTTTCATGATATGAATGAGTTGATTTTGAGTGGGTACACATTGAGTTCATGATGTAGTATGACTGCTTGCTTCCATGGCTGAATTTGAACAAAATTTTCCATGTCTAGGGCATTTTCTTTTCTTCCTATTTGCCTGTGATTAATTGATTAGTATGGAAGTTGTTAAAATGTTGAATTTTTGTGGTGCTTCTGATTCTCTTTTATTTATCTTGCAAAAGTCCATTGTGATTCTGGTATTAAGCTAAAGCTACAAGTTGGAAGTGCTTTGAATTGGTTTCAATAGGTGTGAGCGTTTGGGAATTGGGTGGCTGATAATTGTATCTTTTTTTATTTATTTTTTTCCCGATTTGGGTGATGTTGCTCACTAAATAGCTATTGGGAATTGATTGGAATTGAGAAATTAAGGTGATTTTGTTTGAGAATTTTTTTCACCTAATGGAGCTTAATTAAGCATCATTTGGTCAAAATTTGGGCAGTGATACATCTTCTGGTAGATTTTATTTATATTGTCTCCACATTTTTGCCTGCATTCTTGCATTGTGTGTTGATTGTGTGATGGTCGCATGTAACAATCTTGTCTCCTTTGCTATAGTTATACAATGACAGGGCCATCAAGAAAGAAAAATCCTATGAGGGTCGTGCAAGTGAAGGGTCAAATTGCTAAGAATGCTCCATCCTCTTCCAAAATGTAATCCCAATCCACAAAGCAGCCAAAAATGTCCCCTTAATTGCCTTCCAGTAAGAGAAAACGTATGGATGAACCGACTGAGTTTGAATCTACTGCTAGAATTTAACTCAAATCCAATGCTCATTCTGAGGGTAATTCAAGGGAAGCAAACCATGAGAGGTCACAAGAAACGCAAACCCAAGGAGAAGTACTTCCATATGACCCGACTGTTAAAGAAATTTTAAATGCCCATTTGGAATCAAGGAAGTTGTGTTTCGAAAGAGGAGTGAATCTGATATGTGTCAAGGAGCGTTTTCTAGCTTTTTATAATGAGTTGGTCAGTCGAGGTTGGTTAAAATTGGCAACAAAGCTAGGCAAAGTGAATGAAACCTTGGTTCGTGAATTTTATGAAAACATGTCCATATTGCCAGGACACTCAACTACTATAGTTGTGAGTAATGTGGTGGTTTCAATAGATCCAAAGGCATTCAATGAACTTCTTGATTTGCCAAATGTGGACCAAGCTACCTATGTCAAAAAGTTGAAAATTTCTAAAAGTAAAATTCGAGAGTGGGTTGTATATGTGTTAGGGAAAGAAAAAGAGGTACCGAACTGGAAGTTAAACAATTCTACAATCAGAAAGAGGACTTTTAGCCAACTTGCAAAGAACTGGGTTAGTTTTGTTCTTGGACGACTTCAACCATGTAAGAATGATGATGAAATTCCATTGCATCGGGCACTTGTTACTGCTGCCATCATCAAGAAATGGCCCATTAATGTGGGGCAAGTCATGACAACAGAAATCATATCAGCTTGCAAGAAAACCAAAACAAATCAGTCATTGCACTTCCCATGGGATCTTACAGAGAGTTGATGGAGAAGGCTAATGTACCATGGCGATCCCAAGATGTCGAGGTAGAGGGACCCAAGAATATTGATTTGTTCTCATTAAAAGATGCATTGACTACTGCCAAGAAGAGCAAAACAACGTCCACAACAAGGACTAGCCAGTCTGACGAGCTAGTTCCTAAGGTACCTCTTATCAGTGAATCACCATCCAATTCTGAACCTTCTATCATTCAAGCAACCTCTGTCGGTACATTGCAAGTCATAAATGCAAAATTGGATAAGATCTTAAAGAATCAAGAAGAGCATGCACAAACTGAGAAGGTTAGGAATGATACACTGGAGAAGCTTGTAAAAACAATCCAAGGCATAAAATACACTCACAGAGATAGAGAAGTCTTGCAAAGTTGAGTTTCCAAAGTTGAATGAAGTTGTTACTAATTTTTCTAAGGAGATGACTCAATTTCGAAAGGAGTGGAGTCATAGAGTTCAAGAGGCAGAAGAGGACCTTGATAAGGCAACTGATGGCACAAGACCAAGTGATAAGGATCTAGATGATGATACAATTGATGATGCATTATTGTTCTATAGGAGCACCCAAGCTCCTGAGATTGAGGTGTCATGTTCTGAGTAGCCTGGTTTAGTGGGTCCAAACCAACAGATTGTAAGTGTTCCAGATTCACACACCATTAAAGTTGTCGATGTTGATGCTTCACTGTCAAAGAAGAGGCATATGCAAACAGAATCAGCCACCTGAGTTGCAGGGTGCCTCTCTTCCCTTTTTATTCTTCACTTTGTTTTATTTCTCGCATTAAGGACATTGCTAGTCTTTAAGTTGGGGGATGGGGTATTAGATTCATGAGTGTGATTGGTCGATGATTGTTTGAGTTACTTTATCGGGTTTTGCCTAGATATGTTAGTAATAACCTCCTCGGTTTCTTGGCTATAGTTCCTTTTCAAGGAAGTAATTTGTTTTGAACCTAGCATTTTTTAGGACTCTGTTTAGTATGTCAGTAATGAATAAAAGTTAGTGGTGTCTCTTGAAAAGTTTTTGTGGCTTGGTTGAAACTATCATATTTAAACTTTGGCATGTGAGTGTTCATTGTGTTTTGAAAGAAAAGATTTAAGTTGATGTTCAATCATGACTCCTAGATTTGATTCTTGGCTCTGTTGGTTACTAAGTAGTTATAAAGCAATGGTGATTCTTCTTTCTGAGTTCGTCTGTTTCTATTGGCCTTTAAGCATGTCTAACTGACCCGAATTACCATGTGCCATGAGTGATGAGGATATTTGTGAGCTTTTGTGCACCTTGTTGTTCTAGAACTTGCCCTGGATGTATTTTGAGGCAAAATCCTAGGTTGTACTCAATTTTGAAAAGGATCATAGGCTTTTCTTGTACAGTTTGAGCCTTTCTTACCTATCCTTGTATGAAATCACCCTAGTCAACCTATTTTTTGGCCTTGAACCTTTTTGTTGGCTACCATGTTAGAAGTTTCACCCCTTTGATCTCAATCATCCTATCTCTTGGCACCATACCTCCCTAAGTGTGTTGAAATTGCAAAATCGAGTAAAGATCTAAGTTTGGGGGAGATGCGTCGGAAAATTTTGATGTGAATATGAAATGACAAAAAGGCTAAAAGCCTAAGGTCGAGGGAGAAAAATGGTAATGTTGTGATGTGAAAGTTGATGCAAAAGCCTCCAAAAAAACAAACAAAAGAAAAGAGGAGAAAGCAAGAAAATAAAGGAATATTGAGAATTATAGGTGCTTGAGTTGAATTGAAATGAAGAAAATGTGGAAAGCCATTGAAAGAGAAGTTGGGGTTGAGTTTTTGCAATTTGAAGTGCTTAGGGAGGTCTTGAGTCACCTGTATCCAAATTTACCTCTCCCTTAACCAAATGCCTACATTCCACCCGCTTAAGTCCTGTGATTCTGAATTGCATATACCTATATTATGGGAGATATACATTATGGGCAAGCCTATGGAGTTGATAGGGTGAACTTGAACTTCTTTTGTGAGAGTGAGTGGCCATTTCTTTGACCATATCCCATAGTTGCGTGAATTTTGATATTGTGTGAGGGATCTTTTGTTGTTGGTGAGGGCACATGGAATTTGAGAATTGAGCAAGGTGTGTCATTTGCCAATTGAAATGAATTTGCTTTTGTGACAAATTGGCAAGAGTTGAAACTCTGAAGTCATGGTTGGATTGATATTATTTTATTCTATTGAATGCTTGAGATATAAGCTTGAAAACTGAAATTGATAAGCTCTTATGGATATCTCACATGCTTTAGATTAATTGTTAATATCAACCAAAGTCATGAAGATTTGGGAGCTTAATTAGTTAAGGTTGTGTTGTTTTACTTTGCTTGAGGACAAGCAAAGCTTAAGTTTGGAGGAATTAATAAGTTGACAAATTACCAACATATGAATTACCTTTTTCTTGAGTTTTAAGTGTCTTTGAGTATAATTTAATAACCTAAACTAACTTAAATCGGTGAATTTCAGGATTTGGAGCTAAAGAAGTCAAGCAATCAAGTATTTGATCAAGAATGATGAAAACAAGATGGAGGTTGGAGCAAAAGAGTGAGAAAAGTAAAGATTGAGAAGTCACAAAAATCGTGCCCAAGTTTAGTTGTCATGGAGCCGTTTCTGAGGGTAGAAGAGCTTGAATTTGGCTAAGTCTGAAAAAGGAACAAGTTTGTCTCACTCCATGAAAATTTTGGCTCCACGAAATGAAAATGGGGAGGCAAAAATTGGAATGTCTCCACGATTTTGCTCCACGAAATTGGCAGTGAAATGGCATCTTTGTCCAAATTTTGAGAGAGATAAATAGGAATTAGGTCATTTTTCTTGGGCAGCTTTTGATTTTGGAAGTCTAGGAGGAGTATCTCTAGTTAACTTTGCAAGGATTAAGAGATTTTCACCATAAAGTTTGCATATTCTTATTTGTTTAATCTTAAACTATGTTTATTCTTACCTTTCATCTTGTATTTTCTTTTTCTAGTATGTGTAGCTAAACCTATTAGTTGAGGTTGTAGACTCTTATGGCTTTTATGTGATTGAATACTAGTTTATCTTGCTTATTATTACTTAGGTTGTGATTAACTACTTGTTTACATTCTTATTTGTGAATTTGGTGGTTGCAAACACTAGATTTAGCCCTATATATTCACTTCTTGCTCGGAAGGGTGAAAATTGGATTGCGTTTTTAACAAGTAGCAAGGAATCAAGTATATTAAGGAATTAATTGTGCTTGATTAACAAAGTCGAACTGGGAATAGGGAGATTTCTACTTGGGTCTATCAATTGGGTCTTAATATTTTCCTTTGAGTTTGGAAGAACGTTTGGGATTACTTTGCTAGAGTTGGAAAATTGACCATTTTCATTAATCCTATGCATTTGAGCAAGATACTTGTGTTCATGAACTAGTTATGCCAATTTGAGGCTACAACTCCGGTCCCTCTCTAAATTTGGAAAAATAAAATATTGTTATTGCACTCTTGGTGTTGATTAAATCCTAGCTTAGAAAACAATCTAGTTTTATATTTAATTACTCACTCACTCTTTTATTTGAAGATAAGCTTAAGAAAGTTATAAATTCTCACACTCTTGACATCTTGACACGCGTGTACTCCTTGTGGGATCGACCTCAACTTTTGTTAGGTTTATATTGCTACGACCGTACTACATTTCATTTGAGGTGTAGGATTGGACGTGATCAATTCTAATGATAACTATATACTAAAAACATCATGCAATAGTGGAGTCTATGACAATACATTAGTGTTAGACTATGGTTGTACACTCTATATGACATTCTGAAGAGATTGGTTCAGTAGCTTTGAGACAAGTAGAGGAACCATTGTAATGGGCAATAATACAACTTGCAAAATAGTTACCATTGGTTCATTTCGGATTTGCTGTCATGAGGGAATCATCAAGACTATTACAAAAAATTGTCATGTTCCTGATCTAAAAGTGAATTTGATCTCCTTGGGCACTCTGGATAAACAAGGCCACAAGTGTATGAACGAATGACAAACTATGAAAGTGACTAAAAGGTCTTTAGTCTTGATGAAGTCCAAGATGGAGGATGGCGTGCACACACTAGTAGGAAGATTCATTGTTGACTCTGTAAATGCATCTACAATTCAGTTATATGATAATGACAAGGGAATATTATGGCACATGAGACTGGGTCATATGAGTGCACGAGGACTAGAGATGTGGAGAAACTGCAACCTTTTGAATGGTGAAAAAATAAGCACACTTGAATTTTGTGAGCACTACATCATAGGGAAGAAGAAAAAGGCCAGCTTCAGCACTGGCAAACACAAGATAGGAGGGGTGCTAGACTACATCCATTCAGATTTATAGGGTCCCTCTAAGCTTCCATTGAAGAGAGAAAATAGGTATTTTCTCACATTCATTGATGATTTTTCACGAAAGGTTTGAGTACGTTTCTCGAAGGCAAAAGATGACGCTTTTGAAGCATTTAAAGAATAAAAGGTTTTAGTTGAGAATCAAATGGAGAGAAAAATCAAGTATTTTTGCACAGAAAATGGTTGGATTTTTGCAGTGAAGAGTTCAATGATTTCTACAAGATTTATGGGATTGCAAGACATAAGATGGTCAGATACACACCACACCATAATGGATTTTCCGAGAGGATGAACAAGACTCTTCTTGAGAAGGTTCGTTATATCCTCTTACAAGCCAAAAAGGTTCAAAGTTTTTTGGGCTGAAGCAGTTCACACTGCTTCTCATAATGTCAATCGATCTCTAGGATCAATGATTGACTTTAAGACTCCGAATGAGGTATGGTCAGGTGAACCCTTTAACTATTCACATTTGCGAATATATGAGTGTCTAGCTTATTATCATGCTAATGAAGGAAAGCTTGAACCAAGGGCAAAGAATGGGTATGTAGATGGAGTAAAAGAGTACAAGCTTTGGTGTTTGTCTTTTCTAATTTGTAGGTAGTAGAGATGCTTCCTTTGATGAATCCTCTATACTTGATCCTCGTAAAGTATCTGTGGAGTTATTAGAAAATGAGAACAACGAGTAGGTGGAGCTATCATTGGATCTTACAAAGGAAAGGGATCAAGAGAGGCAAGTTGATGAGTCAAAAATGCAGATCTTGAAGAATTTGTTGTCAATGAACCATACACAATTGTAAAGGAATGGGAAAAAATGCAAATACGAAAACTGGAATGTCATATAGAGAAAGCAAATCTGATACCCTATGTGTTCGTAGCTGTAGAAGAAGAGATTAAGGATCTCTAGTCCTTCTCGTATATTGAAGCAATTTCTTGCAATGATACTGCACAATGACGGTTAGCTATAATGGAAGAGATGGAGTCTCTTTAAAAAAAAAAGACATTGGTCTTAGTTAAAAGGCCAAAGGGGAAGAGGACAGTTGAATGCAAACGAGTCCACAGAAAGAAAGAGAGTATTCTAGAAGTGAAATATGCTAGGTTCAAGGCAATATTGGTTCCAAAAGGTTTCAGTCAATATGAGGGAATTGACTACAATGATATCTTCTCTCCGGTCGTGAAACTTATCTCAATTCACGTGCTACTAGCATTGTTTGCACAATTTAATTTGGAGCTTCAATAACTTAATGTCAAAACTACTTTCTTACATGGTGATCTAGAAGAGACAATCTACATGAATCAATCTGAAGGTTTCCTAGATGAGGTAATAGAAGATCATAAATGGCAACGAAAGAAGTCCTTATAAAGTTTGAAACAATTCCCTAGACAGTGGTACAAGAGGTTTGATGCATTCATTACTACACATAAATTTTCGAGGAGTACATTGGATAGTTGTGTGTATCACAAGAAAATGTCTGGTAACTCCATGATTTATTTATTGTTGTATGTTGATGATATGCTTATTGTTGCTAACAACATCGCTAGAGAAAAATATTTTGAAGAAATTGTTGAGTAAGGAATTTGACATGAAGGATTTGGGAGCTGCAAAGAAAATTCTTGTAATTGAGATTTCACGAGAAGACGATATTATATATCTTTATCAGAAAAGGTTCACCGAAAAGGTTCTAGAGAGATTCAATATACATATGAGCAAGCCTATAGATACATTGTTAGCTTCTCATTTCAAGCTTTCAGAGGTATAAATACCTCAGACTGTGGATGGTGTGGAGCATGTCAAAAGTTTCTTATGCTAGCGCTATTGATAGCATTATGTATGCTATGGTGTGCACACGTACATATATTTCTCAATCTGTACGTGTGGTAAGCAGGTACATGGAAAATTCAGGAAAAAGACATTGGGAAGTTGTCAAGTGGATATTAAAATATCTCAAAGGATCTTCTGATATTGGCTTTGCCTTTCGAAAAAGTGAAGGTATTTCAATACTTGGTTATGTCGATTCTGACTATGAAGGGAATCTTGATAGAATGAGGTCCACAACTGAATACATATCTACTCTCGTTGGTAGTGTCATTAGTTGGAAATTGACTTAATAGTCAATTGCTGCTTTTCTACAACAAAGGCAGAATATATGGCAACAACAAAGGCAGTGAAACAAGCTATCTGGTTGATAGGTGTGAAGGCAAAATTGAGTTTGGTTTAACTACAATCAACTCTTAGATGTGATAGCCAAAGTGTTATTCAATTGATTAAAAATCAAAGATTTCTTGAGTGTACCAAACACATTGAAGTCATATTTTATTTCGTTCGAGATATCATTGAAGAGGGAGCTATAAAGGTCGAGAATGTTTTCACAGACGATAACACTACATGCATACATGTTGACAAAGATAGTCTTGTTTGTCAAGTTTGCACACTAGAAGGACTCGGCGGGAGTATACATCAACTGATCTGATGCAACTCTGGGAGAACAAATGCTAGGTGGAGCTATTGTGTTCAACAAAGATTTGATTTTTCTTGTTTCTTACAATATAATTGCCAGTAAACTTAAAAGTTTTGGTCGGAGTTGTTCATACGCATGCTCGGAACACAAACCAAGGTGGAGAATGAAAGAATTGAATTAATCTTTGTGGGGTCAAATCTAATGGAAGAAAATTTCATGTACCAATTTACTTAGTTAGGAATTAAACTTGGAGAGCAAGCTAAAATTTGTGGAAGATAAATTTTGTATTTATTTTCTTTGTGCTTGGAGCCCAAGTTTGGCTACCTATAAAAGGATGGTCATTCTTCATTGTTAATATCACACTAAACTCGTAACAAAATACATTAGAAGAGTAGAGAATTAGTAGAGCAATTCTCTTATATGTATTTGTGATGTCTCCCCTTTCTTTGTTAATATACAGTCAATTGTTCTTTAATGGATGTAGGATCATTCTGATTCGGACCACATTAAATATTGTTGTTCTTTCTTGTTCTATATTTTCAGGTTTCCGCTAACAACAGATGTTTCAGACCTCAACTTTTCCAAAAAACAAGAAAACACTTTTGGCTCCAAAACCATCCAACATTTAATTTCCCTCCAAAATCAAAATCACATTTGACTTGTATTTTTTTTCTTTCAATAACTTTACTTCCTCCTTTACCCATTCCAGATCTCATTCTGATTTTATTTCTTTAATTTTTTTCTGGTCATTTCTATTTTCAAGTCATGCAATTGTATTAAAATGAATCCTAATAATGAGAATAGCCACTTAAGCAAATATTAAATATTTTTTTGGGGGCCGGTTAGATGATGGTGATAGTTTGCTCTCCAATGATAATCAACATGATGAAGATTTACATGGTGACTATGGTGATGGCCCTGCTGCATATTTGGACAGTGACGATGAAGATCTTCCAAACTTGTTTCATCAAGAGATAAATATGTCTAATAAAGTGGAGATAAACGAATCTTTAAATGTTTCAGATGGAGAAGAATATGAATATGGGGATGAATGGATTGAAGAAGATGAGGATGTAGGGGTGTCAAATGGGCAGGTTGGGCTGAAATTGAAGAGGTTAAAATGGGCAGCCTTAAAAAGCGGATTGGGTTATAATCCGCCCAAATTTACTTTGGGCTCAAATGGGCTAAAACCCGGGTTTGATCATGACCCGCCCAATTTGACCCATTTTATCTAAAGCAAAATCTTAGTAGCAAGTAGAAATACAACATGATATTAAAAAATAATACAACACGACATTAAAAAGCAATACAACACGATATTAAGTAGCAATAGTAACACGATATAAGTAGCAATACAATACGATATTAAGTAGAAACAATAACAAGATATTAAATAGCAAATAAGTGGTATTATATGAACTTTAAAACCACAGAACAATACTACATTTGTTTGTATATGTGACAATAACAACACTTCCAAATAAAATGTATCAAAATCTACAATTGGATCAGTGATAGCAACTGCCATGGCAAGACTGGACACAGTGGTCTTAGAGCTCAAAACTTTAGTTTAGTGTCAATAGGAACATCCCAGTTCTACGTATTTAAAAGACGGAACGAAATATATTCTCTTCACGTTGGCAAGGCCGGACACAATGAAGAACACAACTGAACCAGTTGAACCAGTGATAGCAGAACCTATAACAACCAAAATTAGCTCATGAACAATACATAAGCTTTCTATTTTTTTCAATTTTGGGAAAATGCATAAGTACCCCCAGCCTATGTCCAAAATCCCTGAAACACACCTAACCTTTACTAAGGTCCTATTACCCCCGAACTTATTATATATATAATTTTCTACCCCTTTTTGGCCTACGTGGCACTATCTTGTGGGCCCAGCGCATGTTGACAATTTTTTCAAGGATAGTGCCACGTAGGCCAAAAAGGGGTAGAAAATTATATATATAATAAGTTCGGGGGTAATAGGACCTTATCAATTTTATGCTAAAGAGATGGAAACAAAAATAATCTTATTTTATTTATTAATCATTTGTCTTTTTTACAAATGACTAATCTAGTAAATTGAATTAGATGAACTAAAAAAATGATGATACCATCTATAATATTAGTAACTCAATCTTTGCACCTTTTAATAAATCTTGATGTTTCTATAGTAACATATGATTGAAAGGCACTAAATCAAAAAAAGAATTAAAAGTTTAAAATAAAGCAAAACACTCCAAAACCAAAAAAAAGAAAAGAGCACATTTTTTTAAAAAAAAGAAAAACTCGATGGAGGTAAAAGTAGGAAGAACTTAAACGCGGACTGACAAAACAAGTTAAATTTAGCAGGTTAAGATTAATATTTTTCTTTTCTGTCTCACTTCGTTTTTCATCTTGTAATTTTCACGTGATTACTACTTTATACTTTGAGCCTGTCACGATCCAAAAATGAACGTGATGAAACTTGTCTATTTCCACCAAGACAAGCCAGTCTCAACCCAATGAAACGAAAGAAAATGTGGAAAAGAAACAAGAACAACATAAAAGCAGAAAACTTGTTCATTCTATTATAACCTCAAAATCTGTTGTCACGTGTACAAGCCACAAATACATAAAGTGCGGAAATGAAAAAAAAATTACTAGTCTCGATGTCTTTGTTTCCCAAATAGAACAATGCATAACAAAAAGAAAAAATAGGTCCCGCCGGGATGACAAACAACTACCTCTCAAGTCCTTCAACAAACCTCGAAATGGGAGAAGAAGAAGAGCAATCACACGGTACCGGGCTCAGAACCTACACAAGTTTAGAAGCAAGGCATGAGTACCAAACAACATGGTACTCAACAAGCAACCTAATAAACAAGACAAACTAGCTAGAAAATGAGTACTTCTTTCATCCCAACTGAACCTCCTCAAATTACAACCTGCATAGAAATCAGTCCAACCTAACAGCTCTACAATACATAGTATACAATGCTCAATAATCACAGTCCAATAGTCACAATTTAACAACCAACACGTATCAAGTAGGTCAATCACAAGAATTAAATGGATCAATCACAAGTATCAATTAATATTGCATCAATAACAATTAACAAGTAGAACAATCATAAGCATCAAAATGCACCACACAATAATCAAACTCTTGCCAGAACCCTTTTCTTTCGGCACAATATGACTAGTTGGAATCATTTTCCATCGGCTTTATATCACATCACTAATTAGAACTATTTCTCATTGGCTTAACATCACATCACTAGCCAAAATCATTTCTCATTAGCTTTAAATCATATCACTAGCCGAAACTATTTTTCATCGGCTTAATATCACATAACTAGCCGGAATCATTTTTCATCGGCTTCATATTACATCACTAGCCGGAACCATTTTTCATCGGTTTTATATCATATGTCTCATTACGGTGTACAACAATCAATGCACATAAGTAAATTCACACCATAAGAAAGAGACAACAATTTAAGCAATTTAGGTCCACATTCGTGCCATCAAAAATCAAATAAGGGCCACAACAAGGCAATTTACAAAGCATTATGATCAACACATATCCTTTTCATTTATCCCCTTTTTATTCATTAAGATTAGTCAAGTGGAACAATAAGTTCATCACCTCATTCTCATTACTCCCAAACACACAATGAAGGGAAATACACGATTCTACTAGATTATGAAGTTTAAGAGATCACTTTCCTTAATTCAATCAAATAGTTAGTTCAAGACTTGAGTCTTCCCTTTTCGAACAACGTACAAAGCCACACAATCTAATTCAATCAAGTAATCACAATAAGATTTCGAAAATAACAATACCCAATTCATGCTCTTTGAAAAATAGGCCACTCAGCTCAAAAACCAAATTCCAAAAATGAGGTTTGAATTTAAAAATCCTTATTTGAAAACATTAGAAGAGACATTTGGAACTCATTGGTGAAAATCATTTCGAAAAAGGTTTTAAAATTAGTTCACAATCAGCATTTTAGTTAAGAACTCAAGTTCTTGATAAAAAACGTTGTCATTTGTTAATCAATATCTCAAGTTTTGATGTTTAAACCCATAAGTAATCAAAGGGAAATGAAGTTTTAGGGTCACAAAGGCTTACCCAATTGATTTAGCACAAGAAATCTCTTCAAAATCACCTTTAAGGGTTTTACCAAGCTCAAAAATAAAAAATGGGGCTAAACCCCCAAAATTTGCAAGTCCAAAACCCGCTCTGATGTTGCAAAAACGGTCATGGGTTCGCAAACTATACCCCAGCTAAAATCTAGCCTTCGCGATCGCAAACAACCTTTGCTAAAGGGAAGGTCGCGTCGCGACATAGCCCATTGCGATCATGGTCAATGGGGCTGAACTCTCGTAAATGCGAGCAATGCTTTGGCGAAGGGATGCTTGCTAAAGCGAGCTATCCATCGCTAAAGCGAAGCACACAAACACCAAAAATATCAGCCAACTCTCAAATCATCGAAATGTCCCTTGGGATTCGTTCGAAACCCTGTACACACAAACTATATATGCAATTTGACTATACTCAACGATCCTGGCTCAATGGAACCGTCGAAACCCGAATTTGAAGTCTCCTTGACTCGACATCCATGAAAGTCACAAGAAACCACCATAATGCCTAAAAAAGCTAAATCAAGCTCGTGACCTTTGAAAATTCAACCAAGACCTCACCTAGTTCTAAAATCATCCCCAGAATCTAATAGAATTCTTGAAATTCCAATCCGAGCATTCGAACCCCAAATGTTGACTAAAGTCAACCCAAAAGCTAAGATTTCACATATTTCCAACTTAGGATCTCAAATCCTAAAAACAACTCCGACTATGAAACCGACAATTCTCCTAGACAAAATGGCATATTTCAAGACTGGTGGAATCGACGGAATTCCATTCTAACACTCAAAACTCCATAAGACACTGAAAATCACTTTTTAACAACTTTAGCCTTTGTAACTCAAATCTTACAAAAATCCACAACTTTTTACTCAATGTTTGAAACCTAATTTCAAAACTTAATTATGAAAGATTCGGGGTCAATATTGGGAGAGGCAAAATGATAATTTTATGAAAATATTCAAAAATGATCAATTGGGTCATTACAGAACTCCCTTCATTGGGACCCTGGCTTTGCCACTGATCACAGTTGTCTTATTTACGGTACAAGGTTTCACTAATTAATGGTCATTTTTGCACATTCTTGTTAAGTTGAATATATATACCTTATTCTTCCCCCTTTAAAATAATATAGTCATACTTGCCAATGAGATGAAATTTATGAACAAAAGAGAGATAGAGAGAAAATAGTCAAATGTTGAAAAAAGAAGAAAGGAAGATGAAATAACAATGGAACACAAAAAGATTGAAAAAATAGAATGGTTAGAATATTGGAGTGGATATAAATGGAGAGAAGACAAGACATCTGTTTGGATTTGAAAGAGAATTTCTTGGGCACTGTTTGAATTTGAAAGTAAAATTTTCTTAGTGTTTTTGGAAAACTGGGTAGCGATTTAAAACTTTTTTTAGTGGATCAAAATTTAGAGGGCATTGTGGGTGCAAAAATAAAAGTGAATTTATCGATCCACCCTTGTCAGCTCTTCTAGTTACGAAAATAACCCGAAAAAGTGGAGTTGTGTCAATTTGTGCTGAATATATTTTCGCTTCTTCAAATATAAAGATCAGAGTAAAATAACGATGTCTAAGAATTGATCAACGGCGGCTCAACGTGATTGGAGGTCTAAAGCGAAATTTCAATTCGAGGCCTAAAATATAAACAAACTTCATATATGTATTTATTCAAAATTTATTTTTCTTACACTATTTAGATAAAGATTATTAGTATTTAATATTATTTTTTCAGTTGTTAGTTTTAGGTAAGATTTTATTAACTCAACATTGAAAAACATCCTTTCAGTGAGACAATTATTATATGAATTGTTAACATAATTCTATAAGTAATAAGTTGACAAATATTAAATAAAGATAAGAGTTAGAACCATAAAATTTGACATAAGAAGTTGACGACTTGATATATCCCATTTTAATATTCCTTTAGTAATGCTTAAAACTAAAATTTAAAAAGAAATAAAAAAGAATTTGTAACTCACTTTGTTCAACACTTTTCACTATTAATTCTTATTTTTAAACAAAGTACAAAATATGTTAAAGTGGGTAAAATAATATATATTTTAAAAAATTATACTTTTTAACATAAATAATCATTTTTATATAGAAATTATGATAAAAATTTGGGGACCTAAGGCAAAAGCCTTATTTTCCAAAGCATAGAACCGGCATTGGAATTGATCTTTATTTTTTCTGACCGTTAACGATCATAACAAACTTTTTCTGTTCATTTAACATTGTCCTTACATAAAATTTTCACCGTTAACCTTTCTCAAATATCTTTCATAGAACGTGCTTATTGGCTTGTATCTGATCGATGAAAAGTTAGGACCATAAATAATATGCAAAGCTAACCTCATCATAAAGCGCAGTAATTTGGAGTTCGGAGTGAAAAGGGTAAAAAAAATTAAGCAAAATTTCTAAAAGGACAAAAATTGAGGATCAAACCAAAAGGGCAACATTTAAATGCAAAGATAAATATCGTTAAATCATATGTTAAGGGGATCATGTTGACATATATATTTGTTGAAAAGCTAACCTCAATTTTTGTTGCCCTTTCGAAAATTATGCTCAATTTTTTTGTCCTTTTGACTCCGGACTCCAATAATTTGATTGGTCCCAGCAAATGTTAGAAAATAAAACAAAACTTGGCCCGCCTATTAAGGAGTACTACACACTATTAGTTGGCATTGGATATCAAATATAAAAAAACTAAACAAACAAATCGAATCAAATTAACTTGATTCTTGAGTTTTTAATTTTTGATTCAGTACTAGAGTATCTTTTTTGTTCAAAAGATCAATTTTTTCATTAGGTGATCAGTTTACATTTTTCTTTGGACCAAATAACACGTGTTAAGAAAATATACTACTCAAAATGATTAGTTTACACCCACTCAGTCATGAATTAGAGTTTTCTTTTTAGCAAATGAAATCAAAGATTCTCTTCTAATTAAATTTGTAAATATGCAAGTGCTAGTAGCTAGACAGAAGCTCAGAATGATAATTAAAAAATGGCCACAATAGCTCAGAATGATGATAAAAAAATGTCCATTTATAGCTCCTTAAGAGTGATTGGCTTGAATATGCAATTGAGTACATGTGCTTCATAATTTTGTAATATTCTCAAAGATTCCTTATTCAAACGGGAAAAAAAAAATACAAAAAAATAGTTTGATGCATGAATATATTTATATAGTATATGAGGAAAGACATAAAGTGACACCTGAAGTTATCCCGAATTTTCAAAAAGACACATTAACTATGCAGGCATCCTATTACCCCCTAAACAATTTTAAAGTGAAATTATTACATTATTTTTCGGTCAATCTTTAGATTTTAAAAAACTAGTGTTATCACACACCAATCATTATGTGACACATGTTAATTTAATTTAAAATGTAATATACTTTTTCCATTTTCAATTTTTCTTTACCTTTTATTTCTCTCTCTTACTTTTGCTTATTTTATTTTTATTACTTTTATTTTAATTTCATCTTACATTTCACTTCTCCTTCTATCTCACCCCACCCACCCCCACTTTCAAGTTGTCCTCCTTCCTCCATTTTCTTTCTATCTTTCTTCTTCTTTACCTTTCACTTTCATCCTTCCCCACTCTCGTCGAGCTGTGTCCCTTCCAATTCCCTTTTTTATCTTTTTTTCTTCTTCTTCCGTCAAATTTCATTCTTCCAGTGAATTTTTTCTTTAAAAAATTACATTATTTTCTTAACTTTGTTGAGTTAGTGATAACAAACCTAATTATTTTTCTAAGAAAATTTAAAATTTTGAAAGTATCATCAATTAGTTTATCTTCTTTTCATATAACTTCAAAATTTAAAAAAATAATTTTGAAAGAATAAATGAATTCCCCAAAAAATTGAAAGAGCTTGATGAAATCCGGATAATAAAGCTAAATGATACCTCCTAATCATTTTGAATCTAATGGGTTCATCAAATTGTTCGATTTTTTTAAAAAAAAATAGATAAAAGTTTAAAATTGAAGAAACTTAAACTAATAATAGTAAAAAAAAAAGAAGAAGAGAGAGGTGGAATTGTGGTAAAAATTGTGACATTGAAAGTGGAGAGTTTTAATGGAGATGACAATGAATTTTTGAAAAAGAAAGAGGAAAAATAACAAAGAAAAAAAGTTAAAATAATAAGAAAAACAAGAAATTATATTTCATAAAAAAGTACCTATAAAAATAAAGTTATATTCATTATTTTATGTTGCTCACGCTCTTTAAAGAGAGTGCATACACTCTCTATGCCAAGTGGACAAAAAATGATGTAATAATATCAGTTGAAGATTGTTTAGGAGGGTACTATGACGTCTGCATAGTTAAGGTGTCTTTTTGAAAATTCGGGACAACTTCAGGTGTTACTTTATGTCTTTTCTCTATAGTATATACTAATCATTGAAAACGTGCCTAGTATATTTATCTCAAATTGCTTCATAAATATCCCGATTTTCAAAATATAAATAATAAGAAGTTTTACACCTTAGTTTAAAAAAATTTATAATTAACTAATTAGTTTAAAGTGTTTGTGGATAAAAATTTAATATAATATTTTGAACACATTCATTATAATTATCAGGAGATTCAAAAGGCAAAGTAAAAAAGTTGAAAGGTTTTGTTTTTCTTTCACTCAAAGTTAATCTTACACTATTTTTGGTACAAAAAGTAAATAATCTCCTCTTAAACTTTTAGTTGAAGAAACATAAATATTGCACCACGATTTGCAGAGGATTAATCTCATGCAATCTTTTGATCTTCTAACATTATTCTACCAACAAAAAAGAACTTTTAACACTATCGAGAAATTTAATTTAGATGATTTTTTTCTTTTTGCTTTACAAACTTAATTTTTTGACTTATAAAATGAGTTTATTTTATTAACTTTTCATATTACTATCTCGATGCATTCACTTGGATGTCATGAAATTAATGTGTCACAATTAGTAGTAATACAAAGAAACCTCAATTAGACATATTATATAAAAAAAGAACTCAAATCATATTATTTAATAGTATTTATTTTTTTAAGAAATAATGTACTCATTAAAACGGGTTACATGCGCAAAGCGCGTGCCCGAAAACTAGTAAATAAAAATGTGATTGATGATTGTAATAATCTCAAGTGGTCTTAAGTAGCCTATATAAAACTTGAGTATTCTCTAAAAAAAAGTATTCTCCTTCTATAGTTACTACCATAACTTGAGGTCATGAGAAAAATCTTCTAAATCTGATGAAATGTCAAATTTTCACTTTTAGGGTTCGTTTGGTTACTGGATAAGACCTGATTTATTCAGGTATAAAATGTTGCATAAGCTTTACTATGTTTGGTAGCATTTTTATGTCAGGTATAAAATTTAACATACATAATACTATGTTTGGTTAGAAAATTAGAAAATCACATAACTAATACATGTATAACAGTATAAGTACTTATGAGTCAATCTAAGTATTATTTTATACGGAATAAAAGATGGAATAAGTTAGACCTGAATAACTAATACCTGAATAAAAATACAAATTGACAACTTTACCATTCACTCTCAATCAAATATACTCCATTTGTTTTAGAAAACATTCAGATCCTCTACATATTTCTAGATCTAGAATGTCTCTTCATCTTCCCAGAGGCAAATAGATTGAAAAAACTTTCAATCTTGCATTCTTGAGAATTTGATGTTGTACAGCAGAAAAATATGTTTCTAGTCATTTCGACCATAGCATCTACTTGAACTTCTTTATTGCTAAAATATCTCACATTGTGTGTAATTTGTATCATGAGATTGAACAATGTGATTATTCTTTGTATGCTTTATAGATGAGAATTTGTTTCACCACTGGTTATTTCTTCCGCTTTACCTTTTACGTTTTGTGTGTGTTTCAAGTGATGAAAGCATAGAACCACGGGACTTGGGTTGCAATGTAAAAGGTTCTAGTGTTGAAATTTGGTAGAATATTTTTATTTTTTTCTTTTTACTCTAAAAATATTATATAGTATTTAATTTCATTTCAAGTCTAGGGTTTACATTAATTGCTAAATATTTAGTTTACTTTTAGTTTAGTATCTAGAAGGAAAAATAATATATTTTATTCTCTTTAATTATTTATAAATAGTGATGTATTCTTCTATTTGAATCAATGTAAGAATCAATACAACGAGTTATCATTCATTCTCTCTTTAATTTATCTTTCTAATTTATTCGATTCCATAACACTTAGCAGTTGCCGTCTATTAACTTATCAAACTCAATAAGACAAATAATTTATTTTTAAGAAGCATATAATGTTTATGAATTTTTAATATAACAATCCAACCCCCAAAGAAATTATTAAACTGCATAACTAAACCCTGCATAAATAAATTTTGCATAACTAACATGCATAACTAATACATATATTACTAATATCTGGATAATTCTAACCAACAACCAAACCACATAAGTAAAGTATGATATGATCATATATTGAAAAGTTGAATGTTGACTATTTGATTTGATGTTCATTTTATATCACTTATTTGGACAGAAAGAATCATTCTAGAGATATCAAACCCAACAGACTGAATAAGAAAAATAAAAAAAATCAAACGGAATCCAATAATGGAACACCTAACGTAGCAGTAGCACGTTTTTTGTTGTTTCCTGGTATTATAAGATGGAGAAGCAAACACAACACTACTCCACCAACTAAGATGGATCCATTACCTCATGTTATCATCTTCCCTTTCCCTGCACAAGGCCATGTCAACTCCATGCTTAAATTGGCTCAGCTTCTTTCTCTTTCTAACTTCGACATTACCTTTCTTGTCACTCTCGATACACATGACCACCTCCTCAACCACACAGATGTGATCTCCCGATTTGGTAGTGGATTCCTATTGCAAGCACTTCCCCATGGGATTTCTATGGATGTGATGAATACTCGTGATGGAATATCAATGCTCTATGATTCTCTAAACAAAATTGCCAAACCATTTCTTAGAGAATTCATAACATATTCTCCCGTGACATGTCTCATCGCTGATGGACTTTTAAGCCTGGCGGGTGATGTAGCTAAAGAAATCAACTTGCCTATCATATATTTCCGCACCGCCAGTGCCTCTTCTTTCTGGTCCTACTTTTGCATGCCGGACCTAATTCAAGTTGGAGAACTTCCCCTCAAAGGTAAAAATACAATATCTTTTTTAAAAAGCATAACTTTTTCTTTTCAACTTTTTAATTCTAACTTTCCACCGGACATATTTAAGCACATAACATTAATAGAAATTTTGCCTATGAAGTAACATTGATTACATGAATTGCAGAAAATATAATGCAAAGGACTTGAAATTGACGAAGGTAAAAGGCATGGAAGATTTTCTGAGAGGTCGAGACCTTCCAAGCTTTTGTCAGGCGAGTGACTTAACTAGCCCTGATTTCAGGATTGTAATGACAGAGACACGACAAACCCCTTGAGCACGAGGTCTCATACTTAACACATTTGAAGATCTTGAAGGCCCCATACTTTCTCAAATTCGAACAGTATGTCCAAATGTTTATACAATTGGAGCAGTTCATGCCCATCTAAAGGCTAAACTTGCAACAAAATCTACCTCGTCAAACAGTTTGTGGCAAGAAGATGAAAGTTGGATGTCTTGGCTAGACACGCAGCCACCAAAATCTGTGATATATGTTAGTTTTGGAAGCGTCGCGGGGTTGACAAAGGAGGAGCTGTTAGAATTTTGGTATGGTCTAGTGAATAGTGAGCAAAAGTTCTTGTGGGTGATGAGGCCAGACTTGATAATAGGACGAGAGAAAAAAGATGAGATTCCTGTGGAGTTGGAGCAGGGTACAAAGGCAAGGGGCTACATGGCTGATTGGGTTCCACAAGAAAAGGTATTGGCACATAGAGCAATTGGCGGTTTCTTGACTCACTCTGGATGGAATTCCACATTGGAGAGTATAGTTGAAGGAGTGCCGATGATTTGTTGGCCGAGATTTGCTGATCAGCAAGTGAATAGTAGATTCGTTGGTGAGGTTTGGAAGATGGGACTTGACATAAAAGATACATGTGATAGAGACATCATTGCAAAATCAATTAGAGATTTGATGGAGAAGAGAAATGGTGAATTCTCTCAAAGAACAGAGCACATGGCCAGTTTGGCAAAAAAAGCTGTCAATGAAGGTGGATCGTCATACATTAATCTGGACCGTCTTATACAGGACATAAGATCTATGATTCCGCCGCAAAAAACATACCTGATTCAGCTGAAACTTGATTTTTTTTTAGCTGCGATTATATTGTTGCCTAGAAATTGTAGATTTATTCTGCCTATTAATCTGAATAACTCTAGCAACAAATGTAGCTTCACTTTTACAACTGCAGTCATTTACAAGTACATCTCCAGCAATAAATAAACCAAACTTTTACGAATGGGGAGTAATAGATAAGAAACTCTAAATTTTTATTGTTATTGGAATTATGACCTCCTTAATTCAGTAAAGGAACACATACTAACTAAAGTTCTTTAACGTTTGATAATTGCGGTAAACAATTTTGTAAATACTCCCTCCGTTTCACAAAAAATGACCTCCTTTCCTTTTAGTCAGTTTCAAAAAATGACCTCTTTCCTTTTTTGGTAACATTTTACTTTTTGCTTTCCACGTGGCATGTTTAAGACCACAAGATTAAGGGCAATTTTGTACATTTGACATAACTTTAATTTAGGACCACAAGATTCAAAAGTCTTATTTAATTTCTTAAACTTCGTGCCAAGTCAAACCAGATCAATCTTTTTGAAACGGAGGGAGTAATAATCAGTTCACAACTTCGTATTATTTATCACAACTTCAAACTACACAACGATTACACACCTATGTAATCTAAGGAATTCTAAACTCTAATCCCTTTTTACCCAAGACAAAAGACCCCAGGTTTAAGCCTTCTAAAAGTCTTCCAAGTTGCTCCAACTTGTTAGACTCGTCCTACACTCAACACTCAATTGCAGTCAATTACTATTAACTACAATCTTACAATTTTTCTCACAAACTCGTAGCACTCCCAAGTAAAATACAAAACTCTCTCAAAAACTCTTCGATAGTGTTTTGATTATCTCTCTATGTAAGTGCGCAAAATTCTTAGAAGAAAATCACGCCCTATTTATAGACTTGAATTTCTCAAAACCTTCTTCAACTCAACTTTATTTACACGGTTTAAACTATGCTTCCTACTATGTTTTGGAATCCTTGAGACTTCGCGTGGACTCCTACTTGATTGCGAATTTGTACTCGTTAAAATTTTCCCCATTCCAGTCATATTAGATGAAGTTGAATCACGATCACACAACTTGTTCTATAACTTTGTCAGTCTTCAAAACACTAAATTATTTGCAACTAACAAATTCCCCCTTTTTGACGATGAAATTTTTATATCTCTGTATTGAACCTGCACTGCATTGCATTGAACACTTGAACACACGCACACACAATCAATCATACATCTTCCCCTTTTGACATCAGACAAAAACTTAAAAGAAGGATCTACACAGCCATGTCAAGCAATAATAACACACTAAACCATAACAAAAAAAAATACCAAACTTAGTCATTAGTTACAAAAGAGATCAATCAACAAAAACCATCATCCACAAAAAGTCAGAAATGCACACTAAAGAAAAAGGACCCAAAACACACGACAATGCACAAGTAGGCTGGAATTAGGCAGGAGGTGGCATAAAAGAGGATGAGGAAGGAGAGACTTTGGTTAACAAATCAAAGATGTGCTTCAGATGAGCAGAATTAGAAGACCTTTCAGTATCCAATTCTGCTTGAGTCTTAGCAAGCTCTTCTTTAAGCCTAGAGTTTTCTTCTACCAACCCAACATTCTCAAGCCGTAACTAATGTGCAATTGATCCATTGTAGCTGAGTGAGAGACCTTAAGACCAGCAATTTCCGCACCCATTGTAGTCAACGAGGCCCTCAGACGTTGCATAGGTGCATTTTTCCCTCTAGAGGTAGCAGGTATAGCAACATGATCTACTTCCCCCAAAACATCTTTGGTAGTCTGCACTTGTCACTCTTTGACTGGAACTTGAAAATACTCAAAGATTTCTCCTAGCTAGAATCCATACCCAAGCCCATGGTCCTTTTATCATGCACACAAATCCTATGAATGTGATTAAGAATTAATTGTGGCTGATTAATTTGAACTTGAGATATCAATAATTCCATGAGCGTGAGATCCAAATAGTTCGCCTCCATACGCTTTCGCTTCCTAGGGAGAATGATTTTGTGCACTACATCAAAAAACAACTTATGTAAAGGAAACATGACTCATTTATCCACCCTAGAGTAATTCTCTAGCATAAGATCATTCGCAAACCGATGAGATATCTCAAGGGCTGATGAAAGACCCTCTAAGCGAAACCAGTCTCGTTTGACATAATGACACCAACCTTTGTTCGGTACACCCAATATTTTTGACAGAACCTCAGCTATTTATGTGAACGATGTACCACCAACCTTACTCGAAATAGAAGAGACAGACCCAACCACATTGATAAATAATTCCCTGGTTTCATTCCTACCCATCTTACACCTTCGATTACCCTGGAAAAAAAATGCAGTCCAACCCTATGCTTGTAACATTATAAGAAATTCACCCATTTCATTTCCCCCAAAATCTGTAATAACCCGACCCCGAATCACACTTCTTTCCTAAATGACCGTACCCTAGCCTTCGTTTTTCAGAGTAAACTTCAATATCACAATCAGAATTTTCGTTGTGACCAGATTCCCTTACTGAGTTTGTCACGACCCAATGGTACCCCCTAGATGTAACAAGGCATACTCAACCCCGAAGGGGTCTCATACAAGTCCCTTAGCATATTATAACATAAATCAATAGAAATGATGCGGAAATTTTAAAACATTTTCCATACAATCGAAGTCTTTATAAAAGCAAGCGGAAGTCTTTAACACTTTGTCTCAAACCGTCTAAAATAACTTGAATAAATCTTTGGGACGCAGCCTATACATAAGTTCTAACATAAAAGAAAGACAATAGAACATGGTGGCTATCTCCTAGAACTATAAGGACTCACCAAGGCTTCAATCCTTGCTCCTACTAAGAACCTAGCCTTGAGGATGAAACTCAATATCGCCGGACCCTACATTTGATAAGAATGTAGGCAAGAGTATGCGATAGTACAAAATGTACTAAATATGGTAGCTAACATAACATCATAAGAGCATAACATAAGGGTTAGTCAATAAGAGACATATACCATAATCATAAGAGATACATCATAAGACATAAACTATAGGCATAAGAGATAACAACATAATCATAAGCATAATCTCCAACATAGACATAATGTAAGCATTAGTCATCATAAGGCATAATCCATGAGCATAGTCAATACTTAGATCTTCATAACATAAGAGAACCACTTAATAAGTAACCTCAAGGCATACTTGTGCAATGCATGGATAAGACCCCATAATCTCACCCATGCTAAGTACCCCCTTTTGGTCATCATACATTGATCATCTCTTCAATCTCATATTTAGCTCATCATTCATAGATAAGGGAATCTTCACCTTTAGTCAAACATATCATGGAAGACAACTATAGAAAAAATCCAATCTAACATACATCATATAAGAGAGACACTTCCTAGGTAACCTCCAGTCATACTTGTGCAATGCATGGATAAGACCCCATAATCCCACCCATACTAAGTACTACTTTAGGCCATCATAATCATACTTTTTGGTTGGGGACTAGTCCTTTGCAAGCTATTTTCATCATTCATGGAAAGGTACCACTTTAGTACTCCACAACAATTCATTACACATGAGTGGTTATAGTTTACCAATTCAAAGCTACCAAGGAAAAGGACTACCTTATGCTAGACCAAGCTACCATGGAAAGCATACGATCATGCAAGCACAAGCTACACAATGAATGGTACGATTTCTCAATCCAAGCTACCAATGATATGGTGTGGCCTAACCAAGTCATGCTACCATGAAAAGCATTCTATTGTGTTTAGTTCAAGCTAACCATTGGAAGGGTACTATTGCTCAATCCAAGGCTACCATGAGAACTCCTAACTCCAGCTACCAAGCATGGTCTTGTCTTACCAAGTCAAGCTATTCATGAAGGGATCTTATATCACAACTTCAAGCTATTCTAGTCTAACATACTTGATTCATTTTAGGTGAGCAAACTTTCAACCTAGAATCATTCTATGTGAGGAAACCTTTCACATCACGTTCATTATGTGTTCATGAGAATAATCCTTCAAGCAACATAACATTTATATCAATTAAGATAATTCTATAGATATGGAGATTTTTACTAGAAAACCGGACTCAACTAGTGTAGAAGTTCTCCATCTCTGAGATACATAAATGGAACCTGGACTCAACGAGTGTAGAAGGATCCCATTTGGAAACCGGACTCAACTAGGGTAGAAGCTTCCATCCCATATTCAATATCATATTCATGCATAAGTGTGTATGTGAGAACATCCTTTCAACAACACACAAGTACAAAATCATAATCATAGACACTTCACTCTCAAAGTGTTCATAAAGCATTTACATTGATTCTATAAGAACATGCATAATCTCATATACTCATAATATAAGTCATGTGGGTAAAGTCCTTCCATAATAATGCCATATACAATTCAACATACATATTAGCTTCACTCTCAAAGCCCTAGAAATCAACCTTCATAACTACAAGCCTTACTCTCAAGCAATACTTCTCATGATCATTCTATATGTCTAATTCTCAAGACATTCTAACCACATGCTTCATTCTTTAGTAATTCTAATCATATATCTTCATATAAGCATAAAATCAAGCATTACTAATCATGATTCATCATATTAGCCTTAATATAATCAATTCATGTCTATAAGCTTTACTCTTAAGCAATTCATGTCAAGATGTTCTAATCTCAAGCAATCTATAATGTAATTCATCAATCTTAGACGATCACATCTAAGCCATAAATTTTCCCTTTCATGGTATAAAGTTCAACTATATCAAATCACCTTAAATCTTAGGTTAATCAAGAATACATGTATAATCATACTAAAAACATGCAATTCCATCATAAACAAACATAAACAATCGTAATCCACTCTATTGGATCATAATCAACATAAACCATAATATTGGAAGGAACCCTAACTTGAATTAGGGATTTTATCTTCACAATTAGCGGAATTCTAGGGGACTCCATGGATGAATAACTACCATACCTTTATTAAAAAGACCTCAAATCTTGGAACAATGGAGACTTGACTTGACCTAACTTGATCCTCCTTCTCTTCTTCTTCTTTTTCTTCTTCTTCACTTTCTAGAAAGAGAATATTTGAGAGGGAATTGGGTTCTTTTTGGTAAGTTGAAATAATGACTAGGATCAATGAATTGAGGGGTCTAAAGTCTTTATATAGGTGGTCTAAACTAGGGTAAAATGACACCAGTCACTGCCTTACCCACGAGACCCCGACCATGGGGCATGGGTCTAACCATAGTCCGTCTTGATTGGGCGTGGTTTGGGGTCTGTGGCACTGTCTTGGGGGCTCTTGACCTACGAAGATAACCACGTGGTGTGGACCCATCCACGAGGCATAGGTCCTGCCCGTGGTTACTACCTCAGGTAGATTTCATGGAGGGCTCACCCACACTGCCCACCTAAGGGGCGTGGGTTTCCTCGGGGGTGGCACATAAACTCCCAAGTCATGCTAACTTCCCACTCAAGGCTACGGGTGTTATAATATCTCCCTCTTTGGACCATTCGTCCCCGAATGACATTTTAGGCACTTCTTAAGGTCACGACTCTAGACTAGCAACCCATTATGCATGCAACTCATCTAAATGCACACAACTAAAGAAGGAATTTCATCTCCAAGCTAAACACACTCAATGCAACACAAAAGAGGTAGGAACTACATCTAACAACCCAAAATGCATGAAATTATCATGACTAGTCATGTTCAAAGAGGAACTACCATCTCCAAGCTATAAGCATGATCAACACAATCTCATAGAGCCTATATGCAATCTATACTCATAACGTACATTCAAGGAGGAACTCTCAATTCCTAGCTAAAACATGTTCGTCAATTCGTCTCATGAAGTCTATATGCAACTCATACTAGCATTACAACATGAGAAAAATCAATAATGCAAATTCATTTTCATTCTAAACATAAATTTTCATGAACATGCATAACATAAGGAAATCATGGAAACACATAAACATACATGACTCCAAACATAATACAAACCAAGAGAAACTTATCATCTCAAGAGTTCATACAGACCTACAAAACGGGGACTAAACTTCCCAACTCATTTCACCTTTCTAGGGTGAGAAATTCAACTAAACCCAACTCATAAACATTAGGAACACTCAACGACTTTTATAACCAAGCACATCATCTCCCCCTTGGGAGCAAGCCTAAACGGACTTTCTAAGCACCATTTATTTCAATTCAACTAAGGTCGGATTAAGTTTTCACTAAGCTTTCACATTCATCACCCAAGATGACCCTAAACCATGGTGATCTATACTACTACCCTTCATAGGAGTCTACTCAATTACCACACCTAGGTATTACCTAAACACTCTATTAAGTCTTACTAATATACTCAAAACTCAAAATGGCCAAGTAGGGTTCTACTATCAATAACACATAACAATAATGTAGCCCATTCATACTAAATACAACATCAAAGTCTAGCATATCAAGTCACAAAAGACAAGTAATACCGAAATCTAATAAAGCATAAAACAACCACTATGAGGATCTTGGTTACCCTCTCTTCTCATAGACTTTGCCTTTGGACATTCCCTCATTTTGTGACCACTTTCACCACAATTAAAGCAATCCTCTTTGCCAGCCAAACATCTACCCTTATGTCTCTTTCCACACCTAGCACAAGTGGGCCATAGGGATTCCCTACTAATTCCTTGCGGTTTAGGGTTAGACACCCTATCTTCATTATACTTAGGAGCCTTAGAGGAATCTTGCCCGGAAAACCTTTGTCAATTCCTATGATGACCATGTCCAACAGACCTTACATGGGAGGAGTTATCATCCTCCATTCTAGACCTCTTTTTCTCCATAGATCTCCCTTTTTATTTCTCCTCTTCAATGTAATAGCAATAAGTCATAAGGCGAGCAATATCCATGTCACTAATGAGTAGGGTTGTTCATGGTTATGGTTAAAAAACCAAACCTAACTCCAATCCGAACCAAACCAATTAAAAAAATCAATATTTGGTTTGATTTGGTTAGGTTTGGTTTTAAAATTTTGAAAACTAATACTATTTGGTTTGGTTTGGTTTTGGTTTTACTAAAAAACAACTGCAAAAATAACCAAACCGAATCAATAAATTAGATATATAAATTTATAATTATTTATATATTATTCATAAATAAAATATAACTATTTGTTAAATTTTAAGTAACTTAAGTCTTTAACTCTACCATTTTCTCAAGCCCAACACCTAAATTTTAGCCCAACAATTACAACCCTAAGTCCAAGTCCATCGAAATTTATTACCTATCATACCTTTCATAAGATAGTCACACTTTCTCTTAATTGAATAACTTTGTTCATGAAATGATAACTCTAATATTGCTTAATTGAACCAACAATAACTTTTTTGTGAATTGTTCATGTACTAGGTGTTTTTTCTATAAAGATACGAATGTTCTCAAAAATTTATTACTTTCAAACCAAAAAAATTAGAAAAACTGAAACAAACCGAACCAAACCGTCAATAACCAAACCGATGGTTATTTTTTTCGTTTGGTTTGGTTTTAGAAATTTTAAAAACCAACTAGATTGGTTTGGTTTTGGTTTTAATCAATAACCGATCCAAACCGAACCACAAACACCCCTACCAATGAGCATAGCTGTACAACATTCTTTCACCACTAAATCGGATACACCTGACATAAACTTGTTCATTATTGTCCTAGGGTCGAACAGTAGAGATGGAGCACACTTAGACAATTGGGTGAACTTAAGGGCATACTCCTTCACATTTATTCTTCCTTGACGAAAGTTAAGGAACTCATGCACCTTGGCTTCCCTCATCTCAAGGGGGAAGAATCTATCTAGAAACGCCAATTTAAACACTTCCTACTCTATGGGACTCGCTCCTACCGGCGTAGTCTCTTTCCATTGATTGTACCACTGTCACGCCCCAAGCCTGCACCCTGGACGTGGCCGGTACTCGAGAACTATTGCTGGCTCCAAGCGAACCCTTGGCCTGGCTTACTTTCTCAGCGGATGACTTTACTCAAGATAAATATACTTTAAAAGAATAATTGAACTGCTCAATAAATAACTTAGAATGTAATAAATAACATTCACTGCCAAAGTGTCAACTCAAGTCTCAACTTAACTAAAAAGGAATAAGACTCATGAACTAACATCAACTAACTCTGTCTATGAAGCCTCTAAACAATTGAGATGGACGTCGGGACAAGACCCACAACATCCTAATGAACTAAATACTAAAAGAAAGAAAAAGGATCCTCTGAAAAGCTAGGAGGCTCACCAACTGACTCTGAGTGCTCAACTGGATCAGCGAGGCGTTGGATGCTGATCCTGATTACATGTGTCTGCATCATAAGACAATGTAGGCCAACTGGCATTAGTACATTGAATGTACGAGTATGCGAGGGGAAATCTAAAACAAGACATAAGCTTGAAAGGAACTGAAGGAACATACCCGGGCTCAACTCAACTCAACTTAACTCATTTCAATATAAAGAAATAATATAAATGCAATATAAAGAAAAGCTTTTAAAACATGGATAACAACTCTGTGTATTTAAAAATACAATAGTAACTCTGAATGTATGCAAAAATACAGTATAAACTCTGAATGTATATTAAAATACAATTTCCTCAATGTATATAAAAATACAAAATACTGCTGTGGGAGTTTCTCTAACCGACAACCATCACTTAAAAGCTATGTGATGATACAACGTCTTACTTACGGTGCCAGAACTTTCCTATACTTTGCCGTCATATAGAACGCCTTAACTAAGTGGATCCACTAGTCTATGCTAAAAAGCACTAAAGGAATCATCTAAAAAGTATGACCCTTTGTACCCACGATGGCTACATGGTTTATGGAGACGTGAGTTATCTGAACTCAAACTCGTCCCCAT